>NC_137947.1:7817283-8022283 GCF_963969265.1 Rhamphochromis sp. 'chilingali' | reverse complement strand
GCCATCCAGTTTGCATAAACACTATCATTGGCATATCTTGTAAAGACCGGATTAGTGGCATCATGTCTGTTGAGCAGTACCGGGCTCGTCTCGGGCCAGTTGGGGTATGACATGCCTAAAAATGAGAACACATCATTTTTCTGCACTCAGTGAAAGAAAAACAGCGTGCAGACAGTAAGGTTCTCAAACAAAACTCTCCAAAACAAATCCTGATCTGATTCTGAGAAGTGTAAAGTTATGGCTTTGTATTGTATATGCGACACAGAATAAATGATAATATAATTAATTATTTTCCTTTTTTTTTTGTCATTTATTAAGCCTGCATTGTTACTATTGCCCCTACATTTCGCTCGGGGCAATATGCAACATGCTGAGAGTTGCATTCAAAAGCCTTACTGTTTCTCTGTTCATCATAATGGATTAAGAGCTAATGTACATTAGAAAGACAGGAAATTTATCACAATCTGGAATTCAAACCACAATGAGTGATTGAATCAGCGAGGACCTGTTTCAAATGTTACACACCGTTTCCTCCAGTGCAAATAAATGACGAGATGAGGACAATGTGGAAATGAATGGGGGGGAAACAAACAAAACTATTTACAAATTAAAAATGCAGATGAAGCATGAGTATGAGGAGTGGATTATAAATAAGAATGAAGGAGATTTATATTCAATATTTACAAATATAGCAATTTTTGGTCAGTGCTTGTGTACATTAGAAGCAGGTCCGAATAAAACAAAGAAAAAGTCAAGACACAGGAGCTTTTTTTTTTTTTTTTTTTTTTTTTTAAGCTGAGCCTCTCATTTACGATGAAATGGGAGCTATGTCAGCATTAGCGAAAGGCATGCCTAGATCACAGTCACACACACTTGACTACGGGAAAAAAAAAAAAAAAAAAGCCAATCACAACTTGCCAAAAAAGAGAGCTTGTGTAGTGTGTCCTGTTTCTAAAATCGAGTAAATGCATGGGAGATTCTACCATAGAGCTTGTTTTCAATCCATGTGGAGGGGAGGGTTCGAGGGAGAGGGGCGTTATTACAGTCCACTAGTGGTGTGTCCTCTTCAGAGAGGGCGTCGTCATACAGCAGGGCATCGGCTGGAGTGGACGCCGCCAGATCCAGGTAATCCTGACAAGAGCAGATGAGGGTGTGATTAGGCTGATTAAGGAGGAGGGGGATTGTAGCATGCAAAGGTCGGACGAGTGACCCGTGCACTGACTGCAAGCTCCAGCAGACATTTCTGCCAAATTGTTCTCTTTACCACATCCAGAGTCTTGCTCATTATCTGGTATTGATAACAGTGAAGAACGAGCCCGCTGCGTTATAGGATGCCTGCATTCCCATCTGCTCAAACGCTCTATATTTAGCCTCACTTCTGCAGCAGGAGCCTGACTGGCATGCTCTGTGATTACACTGCCCAAGGCCACATTTAGGATTGCTCTTCAAACACTAATTATGGTATCTTAGGAGATTTGGGGAGAGTGACAGTTCATACAACATAACACAGCATGTGTCTGTGTGCGTGCTGGACAAAGCACATGCTGTCCTTAAAAAACGATACACTGCTTATTTTAGACTTGCTCCAAATCTGAAAGGAAAACCCCTCAAACTTGTATCTGTCAGATCTTCACTGAAGTGTTGTCAAAATCGCGCCAGTAACACACAGAAAGAGGCTGATTTATAGCTCCCCTGCTTCCTTGCCGGGGAGAGAAATGAATAAAGCACTACAAGGTATTTTAAAGCTTCAACATACCCGACTTTTCACCATCATCTTCTCCAGTTCTTTGCTGATGTCTGCAAACGTCTGCCTCTTGTCCGGTTCTTGCTTCCAGCATCGGAGCATGAGGTTATACCTGGAAAAGAGGAGCACGGTTCAAGTGGGTGAAATACAGTGAGTATCATTTAATCCTCCCAGCTGAGTCATTTCCCCCCGAATGTGGTGCAGGGGAGTTATAACACTCAATGGTAATGAGGAGATGCTAAAGTAGATATGATAAAGTGACAGAATAGAGCTCACATTTCCTCCGTGCAGTTCTCTGGTCTCTCCATCCTGTAGCCAGTCTTGAGGAGGTTAAATAGGCGCTCGGGAGCGATACCTGGGTATGGATTTCCTCCCAGAGTGACAATCTCCCACAGCAGCACACCGAAGGACCAGCTGGAATAAAATACAGAAGGTCCTAAGAATATTTCTATGAACAGATAAGAGTGAGACTTGGGGTTTTTTTGCAAATGGAAAACACCCTTAATTGCGTTCTTGCCCAAAAAAAAAGCATGCTGATTAATTCATGGGCTTTATTGTCTTATTGTTGTCCAAAATGTCAGAATATTTCCTTTAAGACGTAATTATACTCACACGTCACTTTGTGTTGTGTAAATGTGGTCAAACAAAGACTCTATTGCCATCCACTTAACCGGTATACGGCCCTGAAAAATACAGAGAGATGCTGCTGAGTGACTATGTCAGTATACGTACCTGTATCATGACTACTCTTCTCTATTATTTTGTCTACCTTGCTTCTTTTAACATATGAGTCCTCTTCATACACGTCTCTGGACAGGCCAAAGTCAGAGATCTTCATCTTCCGCCCTTCAGCAACAAGGACATTTCGTGCTGCAAGGTCCCTGTGGACAAGCTGTTGGACCAGCACACTCATTTAAAGTGCCTCACATTTTTCTTTAACAGACATTTAAGCTTCTTACAATGAATCTTCCACTGAATTGTTCAAATATTTTACAAAGAAAAACACCAGCTTGGCCTTATACCTTCATTTCTGCCAGGTACTGCATGCCTCTGGAAATCTGCCAGGCAAAGGAGATCAGGTCACCCATGGTGAGAGCCCTGTCGTCTGGGTTCTCCAGGTAGCTTGAGTTTCGGTTGGCATCCCTGCCCATATAGCTCGGGCCAACTTTCCGACTCTCACGAAGGAAATTACGGAGTGACCCATACTTGGCATACTCGACGATGAGATACAATGGACCTATTCAGAGAAGCAGGGCTCTTAGACTCAATGTGCAACACGCATGTTCTGGGATGGGATGGCAAGAAGACGGAGGTCTTACCATCCTGGCTGCAAGCTCCGTACATCTTTATGACGTGCGGGTGGTTGACTTGCTTCAGCAGAGTGAATTCTGACAGCAGGTCACGCAGCTCGCTGTGAGAGGCGTTTTCTGTCACGGAGGAAAAGAGGGGGGATCATAATGATGAAACCACTCACCTCTTCAGACATTCACTCCTCATATATCACAAGTGCTGCTAGGCTTGTCTGGCCTTTGCCTGGGTACTTTTACCTTTAAGCATTTTCACAGCCACAGTGGTGTATCCAGCTTTTCCTTTCAGCCTGAATGCTGTTGCCTTGACAACTTTCCCAAACTCTCCTTCTCCCAGCGTCTTGCCAAGCACAAGGTTTTTACGAGGAAACTCCCACTTTGGATCCTCCTGTTGAGACAAGGCAATGACGGTTTGTACTTCTCAAAAGATTCAATATATGAGACACAGGAGATGAAAGTGCTGGAAGAACCTTACAGGTATTTTAAAGGTTTCGGTCTCAATTGATTCCTGCGAGCCCCGGCGGACATTGTTGGCAGGGAAGCTAATGGGATAGGCTTGAGCTGGCCGACGGAAAGTCATCTCAGCAGATGCTATCGGGGGCTTTGGCGAGTTCTTGTGGTATCGGCGGATGAAGTATGAGGACAGGAGGATGGACACGATGAAGGAGAGGAGAAGAGCTGTGGCAATGACGGTCTTACACATTTCATCACATAGCGTCTCTGGAAGAGAGTATGTTGCACAGTTTTAAAGAAAGAAGCACTCAGTGCTTTGCTGATTCAGAGTTAAAACGGAGTGAGTTAATCAGCAGCAGTTCTGTGTGGTTTAGGGAAACTCACGCTCAATGTCATCCTTCTCACAGAAGCATCTTTCTGTGAAGCAGTAGCAGGTTCCATAGCAGGCCTTAATCCCGTTCCCACTCAAGCCTCGTTCATGGCCTCCAATAACGGGCTCCTCTGCAGAGACAAATCCAGCGTGAGCACAGTCTACATAAAGCAGAATGTCCTTATTCTCGCTGTTATACACTGAATGTGTGTTAAAAGGGAAAGCATACTTGTGCAGTCTTGCGGGCAGATTGAAGGATCTTTACTTTCCACTGCATCACAAACACTATCTGGGCATGTCTGCAGGTCAGGGGAGCATGTTGAATAATTTTCAGTTATTCCTGGAATATGAACACAAGAAAAGAAAGAAACCTCAGCAGGAAACAAGGGGGAAAACAGCCAAGACTGGTAACCAAACTGCAAGTACTTTGCATTCAAAAACCCATTCAAAAGTTGCCTTAACCTGACTGCATGTGTCCTTAACACTGCAACATGCAACGGTTTTAACAGCAGCCTGCACCTCAGTGTTGGCTTGCTTTAGCAACAGTAGGGTGTTAGTCACACTTGTTTTTCAGCCAAATTAGGACCATGTTTTGCCACTTCCTGTAGCAAAATGATCTTACTGAAAAGGATACACATGCAGTATTTGGCCCTTTAGCCCTTTAATTTGTTTCATTACTTACACTGAAGAAAACATGTACTCATCTGGTTCTAGTGAACTTCCCCCAAGGTCTCATAATCATTCAGTAATGTTAAAAAGTTACAAGTTAAGGAGAAAAAAAGTTTGTCTTTATGAAATATAAAGTACCTTTCTCAGTGCCCTGCCTCCACTGGCATCTGCCGGTTGTTGCCCCCAGGCCTCGGGTAGACTCACAATCTGTTCGCTGCCTGTTCTCTGCACAGGACAGGACCTGCTGGCTCTTCTGACCAGCTTTGATTGCTACGTACAGCAAAGCCAAAAGAGCACATTACCAAATCTTTAAAGGACACTAGAGATCGGGGTAACATGCTTGAAAATAGTCTGCATGTGTGCTTGCTGTGAAGTAGTACCTACCTGTGCCATCTATTTTGATGTGGATCTGAGTGCTCGCCTCCAGCTGTTCGTTTCCCTCCTGAGCAACAACAAGGTACTGCAAGTCCTGGCACTCGGGTTTGCGCAGTGCCTCAGAGTCATTCACATACAGATGTCCCCACTTCCAGTTTGGGGATTGGGTGATGCTTATGGCTGTGTAGCAGGCCTGTGAGTCAGCAGACATGTTCTTATCTGGCACCTCAAGTCGGTATATGACACTGAAGCCATCGAACTGCTGGCAGTTTTCCACACAGATTTTGCCAACCTGACAGGAGTTGGGACAAGAGATTGAAAACGTGAATGACACTGGAGAATACAAGTGTAAGGATGGAATAATGCACACACCTTTTGTAAACAACTGAATACAACAATTTGAAATGCAAATTACTAGTTCATTCCTACATGATCTGAAGAAAAAAAAATCTGCCGTTAATTCAAATAATTACATTTAAACTGATTGTGGTACATTTTATAAAGCCAGAATAGTTTTGTTTTTGCTACAAAGTATGAAAATGAACAGAAAACATTTGAGATGTTATTTTTTTACTGCCAGCAGGTGGCAGTCTATCTGTAGATTTAACGGTCAATGGAGCTGTTCTTAAACAGCTCCATTGACCATAAATAAAATGTATTATTATTATTATTATTATTATTATTATTATCAGGATTTTAATGTAACTATAATGTCAAAGGATTGCACTGATGGCCACTTACATTGGATTAGTACTGAACAATAATCAATGGAGAAATAATTTCCCCCAGGGATCAATAAAGTATTCTGATTCTGATTCTGATAAAAGCTACTAAACCTCCCAGAAGTTTTACCTTCTGCTGACTGTAAACAGGTTTGGTTTAAGCAAGACACAGGTGAATATCTTTATTTTTTTAAAACATACAGAGAGATCTGTAGTTGTGAGTTACTGTGTACTAAAGCATGTGCAATGTGATGGCTTATAAAGCCAGTGTACAGCAGGGTTAGTCAAATCAAATGCATTTCCCAATGCATCATAACGGAGCAAGTACCTACAATTCCGGTTCTTGAAGTCTCTCTGTCAGAGTTCAGTATAAAGAAACTGATATGAGGCCACTGATGGTTCATATTGCCTATGACTTTTGTCCCTGGTCCCTTTCATAGGCCAACAATGATTCATTTGTTAATTATGTCATGAATACGATCATTAAAAAGATTCAGACTATATCTTTGTCACTGTCCGTGATGCTATCACGATGGAAAGATAATTTTTTTTGTGTGTCCATTAATCCATCCATCTTCTTCTACTACTCCAATTCTTGGGTCGGGCTGGAGCCTATCCCAGCTCTCTTAAAAGTTTATAATAATATATATTTTAATCTAAATCTAGACCAAACACAAAGTTCAAGGTTTGCATGATAAGCAGTCATGCAGTCATGAGTACCTGTGCATAAGGAGAAGCTCTGCGTGAGACTGTGAATATATGTGTGACGTTGGGGAAGTGGATTTGGACGGGTAAGATGGTGACATTGAAGTGCAGCAACACTGTTCCCTCTAGACCGGGATAGGTGGTGTCATTGACCAGGTAGTCGAGTTGCAGGGTGCGATTCTCTGTCACGTGCAGGTTCCTCTTCAGGACCAGCTCTGAAATCAAGAGAAATCATGAAAAGCCTCATCTCCTAATGTAACTAATTCTCGCGCGCGCAGCCTTGGAGTACTTACGGTAGTTGTGCACAGTCTCTCGAATGCCTTTGGCTTTTTTTTCAGTGAAGGAGTTTTTTATGTCAAATGTTTCCTTTATCCATGGGTCAGTGTTGAGCCAAGTCCCCACATACTTATTGTGGTTGTCGCCTAAGATCGGGGTTAGATCTCTGTCAAAGACATACAAGGAGCCAAAAGTTCCACCCTGAAAAAAAGAAAGTCACATTGAGAAATTTCAGGCCTCATGTAAACATGAACTTAACCAACACCGCATCTGTACACAATCACCTTCGTCCGATTATAGCTGATGACTACGTCTGCCGAGTCTGTTCCGTTCACATATGGCGCGTTATCATCCTCATCATTGACAAAAACATTCAGCGTCGTTTCCACCTTGATGATGGTGGTTTCTGACTGGACGTTACAAACCAGCAGGAGTCTGTAGCATTCGCTCTCCTCACGGTCCAGCTGAGCGTTTACCACCAGCTCTTTGTTGTCGTTTACAGCAAAAGGTCCCGGAGGGTCTGCAGAAAAAAGGAACAAAATTAAACAAAACAATCGAACAAACGAGCCTGCATGTGGACGCAACCACATGAATCAGGTGGCATACTGAATATGACATAAAAGCAGCATCGTAAAACATCTCAATGGAGCTAAACCAGGGTCAAAAGTTTCATTCATTTGAAAAAGTTTGTTGAAACTGAAACTCTAAGTGTTGATATTTAAAACATAAAAAATGACAACTAAAAAAAAAAGAGCACTTTGGTTGAAAATGGCCTCCGCTCCTTCACGGGATGCTGCCGGCATCAGCCAAAATGTAAAAACACTACTTCTGATTATCCTATGATGGACTATATTGGCGGGTAATACACACATACATACATATACATGCATACATATGTAGTTGTACATATGGTTCTCCTTTCACAAGATAATATGTTTTTGGTCCGATGTGTCTAACCTGATTCCACACTGTAAGAGATGGTGTAGTTTGGGCAGACATTGAGTCTGGTGAGACGCTGTAGCTGCCGCAGGGCTCCTGGGAACCTGTTTTCCATGATGTGTGGGTTGGACGTATCTCTGTGTGGGAAGCAGAGTTCCTTCGTATCTGTCTGAGCACACTGAGGCAATGTGGCATTGACAAAGTCCAAGGTGATCTGCACAGGTTTCCGCATGAGGCAAAAGGGCTTGTTGGTGAACTCAGATCGCACCATGGCATTCAGGAATAACTTTCTCACAGACCACGACCTTTGATCTGATGGGACACAGAGCCAAAACAAAAACAAGAGGCATTTTAATCTCAGACAGTGCTTTTTTTGATGACACAGCTCTTCTTTGCTTTTATGCAATCACATTATCATCCTGAACTCGAAGCCAGAGCATTATTGGTATGCGAAGAGCATAAATGTCCAGAAACTAATTTACTCTTGTGTGTAGCGAATACCTGGCACTGAAATAGGACTGTGCATTACCATCAAAAGCCTTGTATCCAACTCACATAGCTGGGCAAAGTCGCTCTCCTCCAGGGTTTTGTTCAAGAATAGTGTCCCGGTGTTGATGTTCATGTAGAACCAGGAGCTGTAGTGTGGAGGCGTGGCAGTCTTTGTTGGGCACAGGTAGAAGTGTGGCTTCTCAGTTTTATCGTCCCGCATAGCGTGGACCTGGAGGATGGGTGTCCCGGCCTGCTGCCCAACATATACAGTCTCAATGTACTCCTTCTGAGGGAAGTACAGACACGTCGCTCCTGCACCAAGTGGACATGAAATAACCAGATGTTTAAAATTTGGCAACCAAACGAATCACAGGAAAAAAGTGTTATTATTATTGCTTTTAAGGAAAATTTTACCATAACTGAAAAATAAGGCACGATTACATTGCAGGTGCTGATGACAGCATATCAGACATCTCTTTCTGGATGTTTAACTGAGTCAACAATAGCCACTGACAATGCCATCTGGGCACTGAATGGAAATCAACACATACATGGACTACGACAGGTCCAGGTTTTTTTTTTTTATCTTCTAATATATCTTTCATCTCTCTCCCACGTTAGCGGAAATTGAAAGCAGGGCTCAAATGACACTTATGCAGCTCCTTTAATGAATTTCTCATGTGGTCAATAACATGTGGTTTCCGATTCTCCTTGTGTTCACCTTGAAAAGTTTAATTACAAGGAATAACATGATACGGAGGAGACATGTATCACTGCCTGCAAGTCTGTGTGTGTGCGTGTGTGTGTGTTGGGGGGGTTGACGAGTAATCCATAAAGCAAAATAGCAGGCTGCGTGTGTGTTTTACAGGAAAATGGAGATGCGAGTGTTCCTTCTGTAATTATATCCCTGTTGTGTTCCTCTTTGATGACGGTAGGCGACCATTTAGGGAACGCACTAATGTCATTAGCAGACAGCAAAACTAGATTTTCTATTTCTGTTGGTGCAGTTGAAGCCTCGGCTCTGGTTTCAGACATTGATTTAATTTTGAGGGGCTTAGATGACAGGAGGCCGAGCTGATGGATAAAATGTGGCCGTCCTTCCTCAAGGATGGAGATACGCTCAATGAGGCTGCAGACCTTTTTATTAAAAGTGTTCCGGAGGCAAAACAAACAGCAGGGCTCATGTTTGTTAATCTTGGTGGGGATGGTGGGAGCCGGTTTCATGACTAGGGATGATTTTTCCATCCCCTAAATCTATTACAGCCAAAATGCAGTCATTCACACTCATACTATTGACTGTATTTTATTATATTTCCATTGCATCTTAGCTTATTTTTACTATTTCATACCATGAAAAGGTCTGAAATAGGTAATTGGCTTCATGATGCATAAAAGATTTCTGAGAAATTGTACGAAAGATTTGAGGGAAAAAATAGAAAAAAAGTAAAGAACTGCCCACAGATTATTTTAGGTTGTAATTATACTCAGTTTATACAGTTAAAAGGTATGAAACACATTAAAAGACGTGTAATCTGAGCATCAGGGCTTCAACTGTATACCCAAAACAACCATTAGAGGGGGCTGTTATCACAGTGGCACGGGCTCGAAAAGCAGCTTAATCATTATCATAATATATTACTGTTCTAATGTCTCTACTGCTTGGATAAGATGTTAAATTTCTATTTGACAGGTCAGAAAAGACCCCCACTACTCTCTACAATCCCTCATCGGATGCATACAGACAATTTAATTAATCTACAGAAATCTTACAGACGACGGCCACAAATTGAATACAGCAGATGACAGCAGCTCTGCAAATAAAGCTACATGGTCCAACGTGTTAACCAGCGGGAGCTGAACACATTTATGAAGGCAGGCATTGGCTGCAAGCCACAGTGGCCGGACCCCCTGCAACACAATTCGTTTATATCATTCAAAATTCAATTTCTTTCTAGGACAGAAGCCAACAGAAAGCAAGCAGTTTATATCAAAACTAATTAATTGAATGCATCAAGCAGGCCCATCCGAGCAAATGGCATCTTTGGTCTGTGAAGCCATGATGATGCTTTTCCAAGGCATGACTCATTACCTTCTCTAAATGATGCACAAGAATGGCAGAAATACAGCTGGTGGTGACATTTTCACCTATTATATTCATGTCTAAATAATGACCGAAAAGATTAAAAAGACGTTGCAGAGGCTTCATTTCCATGCTTTGTCTCTGGACCGCTAAAGAACGTTCTTTCCGGATTTTAGTGGGCTGTTTTGGAACAGCCTTGGCCTGTTATTGCTCACAGTGTGTAAACATTAGCATCATAAGCAGATGTTTTACAGCCTTCGATCACCTATAAAACTCATGCCGAGCTTCTGCATACAGTGTCATTCCTTTGAAAGTAATTTTGCAAACAGAGAGTGTTTAAACAGGACAATTCATGTAGCAATCCATGTTTACTGTAGATATCATGTACCGCCGAGTGGATAGTGAAACTGGATTTATCCAACGCTGAAAAACAGGAACACGAAACAGTGGAAAACCCTCTTACGTCTCTATAAACGTGTGCGCTTCCTGGTTGTCGTTTACGATCGCAGTCTCCATGAGTTAATCGTGCCTGGGCGCGCGTGTGTTTGTTTTTGTCTCGTATTATAACTGCAAAAGAACAAAAAGGACAAAAGCTCATCACAAAATGTGAAACCACGCTCCCCGTCAGCCACAGACCACAGCATGTCTGGGACAGGTCTGAGCTGATAGGGTGGGACGCCCTCCATCGTCCCAGACAAAGACAGGAACTCAATTAGCTCAATGCGTGCTTCGCCTGATAGATTTACTAGCTATGAGCTCATGTGCTGGAGTAACCCACTGGCTTACTAATCTACCTCCGATCCTCAATGAAACAAAATGTGGATCTCCCACTCAGACGTCCTCACTGAGCATCCTTGTCAGCAGCGTGGCAGATGAGGAAACGTGACCCTGCCCGGCTGCTGCTGTGTGATAACTTGACATTATAATTGCGTTCTTAGTCTGGACCTCCAACAGTAAGAGCTCAGCTTCGTGCCCCTTTTTCTCCCAAGGTCAATGAGGTCTGCGTCTGCCCCTGGTAACGACCCATTGGACAGGCAGTGTATCTGGCAGCATATCAATCAATAACCACACTAATCAACAGTGATGCTGATTGTTTTCCACTGATGACACAGACAGAGAGAAAAGCTGCACAAGTGCAATCACGTCCGCCGAACATAATATTGGAGTTGCTTAGGCATCTTGTGCGTGGACGCTGAAACATTACTTCTACTGTGCACGTGTAATTTCACAGCCTGCTCCACAATTTAGCCCATCAATATCCACATTTTCAAGGAATCCATCATCTTTTACAAAGAAGCTGTAGCCAGGCACATTAAGGAGCAGTTCACCCAGTTATATCACGGTGATATAAATAATAATCACTCGGAAACGTATCGTGATTGCTCTGCTTCCAGAGATGTTGCTGCTACTGGAATGGTTTTCTTCAGAGATTCAATTAGCTAAAAAGCTGCACATTCGACTATAATTCCACTTATGAAAGCTAATATTGATCATAATGTTTTGAAATCTTTCCCCCTCCTCTGTTTCCTGTCCTATTATGCTCAAATGCTTCATCGTATCACACTGGTTTCAGAACCTGGATTTATATAGGCATGACTCTGATGCTTTTCGATCTTTCAAAACAACACGTGTAATAAGGAAAGAAAGTCATTTCCTGTCATAATGACACAGACATCGAAGTTTTCATCCGATTAATAAGATAGCTGATCTGAGTTTGGAAAAGGCAGCCGGGCTCCAGGTAGATTACTCAGTTTACCATGATGCATACCGTAACATAATAATCAATTACCACATAATGTAATCCAATTATTCCCCAGAGAATACAAGAGCTGAGGTCCAATGAACCATGTTCATCAGTCATCAAGAAATCTAATAGGACCTCTCCTTAGGGGTTAGCTGCAAGTACAAACTCAGTTTAAGGATTCCTCTGGGGAGGACTGTGGCATCAAAAATTGAACACGTGGTACATCATGGAGCTCCAGACTGAGTTTGATGAAGCAGTCATTAGGTTGCTTTGATAAAATCATCTACCCTCACCACAGCAGTGGTAAAAAGCCATCAGATTTACTGACATGTACACAGAAGGAGGCAAATACTCTAAATGCCCGTGTCAAAACACAGAGAGCTTATTTATATTTGCATAAATAGCTCACAGCCACAGGTTTCATAAAGGGTTTAGCTTAAAGTACCAGATTTGGGAAAGAATTGCTTTACAGCCTGTTTTAACACTACACCAAGCAGTCTAGACTCATGCTACCAGCTCTTTGAGACTGTATTTATCATCTACATTTAGCATTACTCTGTACTCTGAATGCTAACATCAGTAACGCTGCATCATGGTGACAATGCCAGTGTTTGTATTGTAGCATCTTCTAATCAGTGCTAAATACGGTCTGAGATTGATGGAGATGTCATTAGTTGTGCAGTTACTGGACAAATTAAAATCTTGACCTAATTATTGTGCTCAATAAAGCAAACCAAAAAAACAATAATCATGGGATCATTAAGATCATCGGGATTCATTTTCTCAGAGCCATGAATGTCTGTACACATTTCCAAGGCGATCTATCAAGTAGCTGTTAGATTATTTTAGTCGGGTGCAAAATGAGCAGGCAAAAACAACAGAGCAACACTGCAGTGAGAGAAAAACTAACAAGGCTGAACACAGTCACGTGTATCACTTACACATACTGTGCATCAGAAGCATCAACAGTCTTGTTGTTTCAAAGAAGCAAACACAGCAAAAATGCATTAATATATAAGGTGTCCTAACTGTGGGAATCATCAATGCACCAGCGTCATTAAATGGCACTACTAAGATGAGTCGCCACTATTCGCACTGCTAGACTATGACTGCTTGTTACGACTGTCCTAACATGAGAGAATCTGGTGGAAACAATGGGAAAAGTCGCTGCTTTATGCCGGGGAGTGGAGATCACTGAACTACCAGCACAAAGGGAAGTGGAGCTTTCAGAGTTTCTGGCATTGGCAGGTGGTTGCAGAGGACGGAAAAAAGATTTCCAGCATGTTTATCCATTTTAGTAAAAAGAAGGACCAAAAAAATGGATGCCAAAGTGGGGCTGGAAGAGGATGGGGGAAAACAGCAACATAAGTTTGAATCAGCAGCATTTATGGAAAATGTTAATTTAAGGACATTTCCCACTATTATGATTTGCTCTCTTTAGAGAGATTGCAGTAAATGTGCAAATTTGATTCTGGCACCAGTATGGCAGTAGAGTCACTCCCATTTTTGCAGTGTCACACACACCATGTGGACTCAGATAAGCAGGGCCTGTGCTTTGTTTTACTTATTGTTGTAATGACGGGTCAAACACGATGTGCACTGCTGCACGACTGGAAAACAACTTGTCAAGACCCATGTGAAACCAGAGGACTAAATGCCCCGAGGGTAAAATTTCAATCAATGTCTCCTTGTCCTTTCACCACAGCAAATTAGATTCTACCCATGCATGAGAGCGAAGTGTGACCCTGAACTGACTAGAGGATCAGACACAGGGGTTTGACAGGTAGGAGCGGCATCCGTGCGACGGCAGAAATGGCAGCCTAGGATTAGAGGTCGGGACTCTCAGGAGTCTCAAGGCAGTAGCAGTGATTTGGATGAAAGTTATTTCAAAACCGTGGGTCCACTTTGGCTGGGAAGCTCGAAGGATGAGAGTCTTGTGACTGATAAAGTGGGAAAATCGGGAGAAGACAAAGCAGCCTAAAGTGCTGCAGCTGTTCCAACAGGTATCAGAGTGTCTGTGGCTGACAGCATGTTTACTGTCGCTCATGAGCTTAAAAAAAGAGGGAACACGCCAGCTAGCTCTGGTTTTGAATCAAAATAATATAGTCTGTTGTTTGCCACATTTTGAAAAAAAAAAAGAAACTTTTTGCTATAGCAAGTTTTAAGAATCACAATATGTTTTTTCTAAGATGCAAAAAAGAAAAGCACTCCTGTTGACGTAGCTCGGTAAAAAAGATCTGATCTACTTGCATAATGATGTTTCCCACTCACACTCAAATAAACACAGTGACAACAAGCGTGGAAAATTGACAATATTTATCATGCATCCATGAGGAACACAAGACAGAAGCTTTACTTAATTATATCGTGCTGTAAGGGGCTAAATCCAATAGCACCATGTATCAAATGAGATCTGTTGGTCTGGTACTTCTCCAGAGGAAAAGATGCTGATGAAAATGATCGCTTTGAGTTAAAGGGAAGGAGGAGCACTATACCTCTATGTTATGGTTTCACCGGTCAGAGGGCGAGGAAGGGTCAGAGATACCGTAACAAGGTCACGGTGGAAGCAAAACAGATCAATGCTTTTACATGAAAACATCTGTGGCACTTTTTTGTGTAAGAGATTACACAAATGTGTGTGTTAAAAAGGGGGAGTGGATTTTGGCTTTGACCAGGTTCCGTCACAAAATGTATTTTCAACTCAAAACGCTTTGTTTATAAAGCTGCCAGCTGATGCTGAAGGCCTAATCTAATTAATAAAGGGTTGTTTCAGTGAGCTCTCCAGATTTCCTCAAAATGTAAATAAAAACAAAGTAACGACGAGCCAGATATTCCTTTCTTTGGTCTTTTTTGTTCACACAGAAGTGCATGTGACTGCACGATCTCTAACGACGTAAGCACAGAGACAGAAGAGCAGCTGCAACCTTAGTGGCAGCTAATGGGAATCCTCATAAAGAACAATGAATAGAGGCGTCCCAGCTCCCAGTTCACTTCAGCTTATGTCTTGAACTACTTTACTTTGGTCTTAAGTGCAGGGCAATGTCTCAGGAACATTTAAAAATGCTGATTGCTACAAAAGTGAGCACTGATTGCCAATTTCCTTTGTTTGATGATCTCAGCGAGAAACACTAAACTAATCAGTAAACTGGAACCTGGAGCAGGAGTTATATAAACCCCACCGGGAAATTCCTTTGTAATAGCCATTCATGACTGTGCCATTTGTACAATTACATTGAAGATCAGAAAAACTAAAGTTAAACTAAATTGACAAATGCATATGTATATTTATGTGGAACTTCATGAGTGGACGAGATCACAGGAAGGAAAGACCCCCTATGGCATCCAGTGGCGCATTTAGTTAGTCTTAGTCTGGCAAGTGGAACAGTGTGCAGGGTGGGATATATTGTCCGTATTGAAGATACATTTTTGGCAATATCTTCCTCTCTGCAATGAGGGAGACTTCTGAGTTTGAACTCCAAAAAATATCTAAATCATGGTCTCACATACAGTAAAGGAAAAGGGCCTTGGCAGGACAGAGAGTTTCATTTTATCCTAGTTATTTGCCCTCCTCATTTCCACCATCCCTCATATAATATACAAGAATGATAGGAGTCCTCGATCTTTTCGAGGCCACTGCTAACTCCTTTCTCAATGCTAAGCTGGAGCTGGATAAGTTCACACCAGACCACAAAACCGTCTACCACCTTCTGGTAAAACTGCAGAGAGCTTACCAAAGTAGTACCACTGAAATTTAAAGCAAAAATATTCTTTAGATTCAATCAGTGACTAAAACAGCAATAAAAATCCACATTAGACGTAATGTGATGCAAAAAGTGCATCACAACATGACTCATTTACTTGGAAAATGACTCATATGTAAAAACCATTTAGTGATTTAAGATGTTTTAAAGGAGTCACAACAGGCAGAACATCCTCACAAAGTGGGGTAAAATAAAAACAATCATCGATCCGGTAAAATCAGACTATGTCACTTTGTGGCAAGCCCGGCAGCAGCCCAAGCGGCCCGTCCGCTTGCATAACAGGCGATATTTTCCTGAAGAAAACAAACAGCCAGTGTTTGCCCAGAGATAGGAGCAGCTGCTGCACACCTGCCCATGGCTCGCCTCTTCTCCTCCCTGAACAAGTGTAGGTCTTTTGTTGCAACAAACAGGCAGGTGATGGGCGCCACATTCACGTAGGGTGCAGCTTTCAGCACCCATTTAATTACCAACACGTCCTTGACACATGAAGTGCAACGAGACCAGCCCTTTTCTTCTATAAATATCAGGAGAAACGCCTGCTTTGGTGACTGTGCAAGCAGAGCCCAGCAGGAAAAGCCATGTGGATGCATGTAAGGTCTGTAAGAACAGCATGCGTGTGACTGACTGTGTGTGGACTATGGACTGATTAAACAGCGCGTGTAACAGTGAAAAAATAATCAGAGGACACTGCATAAAAGTGTTCTACCTTAACAGTTGCATTAATCTTTTTAACTACTCTGCAGAAAACTGCTCCCCTGGGTGATTAAGTAGGCCTGTAGTTTATTGCAGGAAAAAACCAGCAGTGCTCCATACACATAGAAATGAACATCTTTTTATACATCCCAGATCCACTCAAAGACTTTGATCATAATGCTTGTTTGGCTCCCTTTATAAAAGCACTGATAACCTCTGAAGTCCAAAAAACACCCTGTATTTGTTCGAGCATTACATCTGACATACTGGCGGCACAGTCCTGAACTATGAGGGACACTTTAAATATAGACTTCATGAGAGGGCAGTGTTAGTGCAGTTGGGCTGTGGGATTGTGGACGGGATTATAATATTATGATATATGGCTGCATTCATTCTACTCTACGTTTCATTGTTGTCATGCCACGCATAGCCAGCGCACAATGCAAGGATCACTTTTCTGCTGTGTGGCACAGTGCTGGCGTTGTGTTCGTGCCCTTTCAGATACTTCGTCGGGGGGAAAAGGCCTTAAAAATCACTCAGCTTCCAAAATGCTGCAATTTAGCTTTTCACTTGAGCAGCCCTGTGTATTTGTCAGTTGCAATCTAGACTTCATGTTCAGTGGCTCGCTCTGTGGCAGCACCTATTTCTCTTCACCTTGGCCAGCTTTGCAGATACTAAATATAAATTTTAAATAAACATATTTTAATTCCTTCTGCGCTAAACGGTCTCTCTGGCAGAAAGGTCAGTAAGAGACGGAGATAAAAACTCAAAGACTAAAGCTAATGCTGTCTGAATAATTTATAATACTAAGGATGAACGCGTTTAAAATAAGAAGCGAACATTAAATCGTCTCCTCTGTATTAATAGTTAAGACCAGAGCATTTATTTTGTTTTCAAAAACGTTCGGACACACTAGTGCAACATTTAGCATTAGTTTGCAACTTCATCGTGCGCTCCTTCACCCTTTTCCAGTGACAGGAGAGCTGATGATGACCTTACCTTCCAGCAGCAGCAGCAGAAACAGCGCGACGATGTTTCCCCGAGAGAAACCACAACTTGACCCCATATTCGCGAACCATAGGTGAAAGTTTCTGAATGAAAAGACGATCCAAAAAAGTTCCTCTGGGCGAAAATTAAATAATAATAATGATAACAAGAGCAATAATCAAACCGATAAAATATACAAAGATGGGGGGTATAAACCAGTGCGCGCTCTGCATCCAGATGAAGTCCTCAGTGTCCCATAGACGGGCTGCTGTGTTGAGGCTACAGAGGCTGCTGCTGGGCTGACTGGCTGGTCTGGTGGGGGGAGGTGGGGGGGAGGAGGTTCACTGCTTCACTACTCACTGCCCCGCTGCTTCCGCAGAAGCAGGGCGGCATAGCATCTACAGGAAATTTAAGAGCATAATTTAACAGCAGGTCAGTCATCTCATTAAGGATCTGCGCGGGGGAGGTGGTGGGGCGTAATTATTAACAATTATGACTGGGCGCGTAATGGTTCACTTTAAAGGCACAGGCGCTCTTTAAAGGTGGGCATCAGGTGTGCTCGTTTTAGTAACCGGTTCATTATAACAGCCGTGTGATAATTGTAATTGTGCCTTTTTGTTTAATTTTGCTAAGCTTGAAGTAGCTTCGATGAATTCGTTTGTTTAATTCGGTTGAATAAAAAATAGACTTTGAGCACAATGTTCCAGTTGGTGGCAAGAATTAAGTGAAACTCCTGCCAGTGAAGTGACAGGGCTAAGTTGTTGTTGTTGTGTTTTTTTGCCTAGACATTTTATTGCATCCAAGTACTCCATGTGGATAATTAACACTCCCCAGCTGAGTAGAAGTCCTCTGCAGTCTTTGGATCAAAGTCCCAGAATGAAATCAGGGGGTTAAATGATGTGGGACCGTTCCTCTCTCAGGTCTGAGTGTGTGTGCGTGTATGTCAGAAGCTGAGGGTGTGTTAAAGAGCGGGATCTCTGTGTGACTGAACAGTGAGGAGATAGCGTGGAGTGATGCATTGCTGCAGCCTCGGGCCAGGACACCAGTCACTCTCTCAGCAGTGTCTTTCCAATCAATGTCTCTGCATGGAGCAAAAACACAAAGGCTCACTGGGCTACAGAAGATAAAGGGGGCTTTCTCAGACGCTTCACTAACTTTCACCAACTGGGAGAAAATATAATAGCTGCTACTTACAGTGCTTACATTTTCACCTCCCCTCACTGAGCCGTCAGTATCTTAAAGAAGACTTTAAAAACAATATGCCCTTAAATTGGTGATCACAGGAAGGTTAAAGGAGAAAATTAGCTGTGAAGCTGTAAAGAAAGAGATGGCATTTTAACAAAGCTAGATAGGTTGTATGCTTCTGTACGTTTGATACGAAAAGAGTAACCTGTGAAATTGGTTTTATTGTTAATACTTTGTTTTGAAATCAAGCATATAGTTAGGGCTGGATCAGGTGACGCTGAATCCAACCATGCACTGAATGTTTCATTTTCACTCGCTATGTTTTTATACACCTCTGCACATAATCATGAGTTATTATTCATCTCTGGCTCTCTTACATGGCACGTCTTTGTCTTGTCTTCCTCCCCTCATCTCTAACTGGTCACAACAGACGCCTGCACCACCATGAACCTGGTTCTGCTGGAGGTTTCTTCCTGTTAGAGGGAAGTTTTTCCGTCCTACTGTTCCCAAAGCATTGCTTAAAGGGGGTCATATGATTGTTGGGGGTTCTCTGTATTATTGAATAACATGATAAGCAGTTTATTCAAATGTAATGCTACTTGCTGTACCAAGGGGCATTATGTGATATAAGAAGCCAAGAAGTCTGCCTGAGGACAGTGTATTGTATCTGGGATAATGTTTCCATATGACAGACTATGGGTATCCTGAGACGTATGCTCAACGAGAATCAATAAAGAGAAGGAAATACGGTGGTGTGGACATGGCATCTGCAACCACAATGGTTTTCTATGTGCTTTAAGCAAGTTAAAAAAAATGCTCTAGGCTAAAAAAATAAATAAAAAAAAGGCAGTATAGATTCTTGTTTTGACCCTTTTGATCTTTATTAGCAGCAGCTTTCGATACGTAGGTTTTAACCTCCTCGTGATGTTACTCCGAATGAGTCAGCTAAATGCTTCTATTAAAACACAAAGCTTTCTGATGGCATGCAAAACACAAAAGATATCTTTAGACCTGTGTGGTGAGTGTATATCGATTTCATTTTCATCTCTCGACCAATCAGCAGTTCATTTCCATTGCTGGCACCATAGTTTGGAAAGCAATTAAGGATTTGAGTCTTGTTCAGGAAGGCTAGATGCACCTTCTGGGATTCAAATAACTTGTGCTCATAAGACAATTACCAAAACCCCTACACCATATTACACAATGTTATTACTGCTTCTGGAGAGTGCTGAGGGACACTGACCTGAGCGCGTTCAATAATGGTACATATACATTATACATACAGATATAAATCACTCAACCTGCTTGTCAGTCATGAGGAAATATTCTGATCTATTACTGAGAATGAACCCTATTTCACTAAGTAAGAGGCTTCGAGTGTGAAATGTGCAAACTAGAACACATGTAAAGGGCTCGGGGTCTCTGAGAGGGGCTCGTCTGATGAAATGGATTTGTGTAATTTCCCTGATTTTTCTAATGAAATAAGTGCAAAAGGTGACGGCCCCATTGATGACACCCCTCTGTGTGCATCTTGACCCCAATTATAGTACTGTGACTTGGACAGCAGATGGTACATAACACAGAGACACACATGCACACAGGAGGAGTGGCCATGGCAACAGACTCATAATGGTTGTCCTGGTGTGTAGTGGAATCACTTGGCCTAATTTGTTAAGTACCACCTCAATATATTTAATTTAATCAGTCTATTCTGAGCATAAAACAAGTGTTATCAAATGAATCCTTAGCTGCCCACACTGACAGCTCGTCAGACATGTTCTTTAGAAACAGGACAGTGCTTTAATGGGTTTCACTGATCAGCATTTTCACATTTTGTACACTGCTCTGCATCTTGCTTTTGATAAAAAACATGTGTGGTAAGTTTGCATCTAAGAAAAGCAAACTAAACTAATTAAGCCTAGACCAGCAGGTCATTTTAAAAACTCTTTTAAACTCCCACAGATGCTCTAATAATCTATAATTTACAGAGAAGAGTGCTTTTAAAAAGAAAAACATAATAATTTTAGTAGCTCATATTATATTAGGTCAACATACATACACGTCATCCCTGAGCCAAAAGTCCAGGCTTCAGACTGCCCCTAATGTTTCTGAGCTTCTAATAGTTTTTCTCCATTATCAGGTCTGCATGATGTCAGAGAGACACACACAGCTCTGGCTGTGAGCTCGAAAGCTCCGCCCACCAGCTGTCCACACCTACTATTTACAAAGAGCAGCCAATCAGAAGAAAGTTAAAGTAAGGATCCATTGAATGGTTGTACTAAATTCCAGTATAACATAAATAAGGATTATAATATACTCTAGCAAAGGAAAATTTAAAAAAAAAGTTTAAAATTAGCTTTAGAGGCTGCCTTTAAATTAAAATATAAAATAATACAATCTACAGAAGTGGGATGGATTATCCTGCTTATATTTTGAGGAAAAATTTCTTCCTGTAGAGCAGGTAGGCGATGAGCAGCCACAGTGCAGTCCCCCACAGGCTTTGAAAGAGCCACTCCCAGTGGCTCTGCTGGAAGCGCATTTCCCAGCTGAAAGGGAAGTAGAAGCCCAGGAGAGAGTGGCCAACATACACAAAGATGGAGTTCATCCCTGTGGAAGAGGGGTGGAAAAAAGACAAGTTATTGAACAGGATTTATACAATTTAAAGGATTTTTCCCTGCTTTCCATAATAGCTGAATGACTAAAGTTATGTGCAAAAAGTAAAGGCTTTATTGCAGGGATGCTTTCCAAAAAGCTTTCCAAATGAGCTAATCAGTTTAAACTCTTCTCTGGGAGTCTGGCCAATAATGCAAAAAAATTACTGGAAGAAAAGAGTGAGGACCACAAGTCCAAAACCTAGACTATAATCCCTACAAAGGCTTTCAGGACATTTGTTATATTAGGCTGAAAAATGTTTGTCTTTGCATAATCAGCTAATGAGTTGCCAAACACAATTGTCATTGTAGTCAATATTTTAAACTACGTTCCAGCGTTTGTGAGGTTTTTATTCCAACCAAAGCACATACACCTTTGTAAAGCAACCTGTCAGTACAAGAAGAAACATACCTGGGTATATGAATGGCTGTCCACCCCACCAGCCCTTGATGTCGACGACAAAGAACATGCCTCCCAGCAGCAGGAAAGACAAACAGCCCATACACATGATATAGGACAACGACCTGAAGAAACAGACCATCGACAACACTTTACTACAACAGCAACATTTTACTTGGCACATTTGGGCATCACTAAAATCTGAGCAGAATGGTGTGAAGAACAGTGTAAACACACTCAGTCCATCAATCCTCTGCTGCAGATAAATAACACCCAGAGTCTGTCCTACAAACAGTGAGGCAGTTTGCTGGACTTGTCTATAGCATCAGCATATGGACCCTTGGCATGTGCCTCATGGAGCTGTGCCAGCTAACCACGTCTCTGTCTGTTCCTAAGTGCAAGAATGCATGATGAAATATTATCGCATGTAAAATGGCTCCTTTCTAGAGCCTCCCTGCATTTATTTTTTATTTCTTTATCTCAGCTGAAGTCGAGCCAAAAACGACTCTTAGCTTGGAGTTAATTACTTTTAGACATCCCGGCAAGGACTTGTACCCAGGAGCTCAATAACCTGTGCATGATGAACTGCCTATAAAAGCCAGGTAGGTAATGGCAAGTGATGCCCCATGTGGAACATCATGAGGAATTTGCTTACACATCACAGATGAAATGGCGTTCTTCCTGCTACAACATTTGAATGATTCACATCACATATAAAGGGAAATGTGGGAGTGGAAACAAATGCACGAGTCATAAAGTAACCGATGTGTGAGGTGGTAACTGTGTCACATTTCATGCAAAATCATTACAAACATTTACCAAAGTGCTGTGCCTTGTTTTTCTAAAAAGGCTTCTAATAGTTTGGGAGCAGTTAAGACTGCGTTGTGGTTATACAGTTACATTTCCCAGAGTCTGAGCTCTTTCCATCACACAGAGCTGGTAAAACAGTGAGTGAGTGCTTCTGGGGGAGGATGAAGCATTCTTTATTTCGCTGGCCGTAAGGAAGCGTGATCATGTTGGGAGGATGTATAACGGCAACACCTCACACTCCCAACAGCCCGGGTGATTATTTACAGCCGTAGCTGTCGTTAGAGGTAAGTAAACGCGTGTTTTAGCAGCCTTGATTTGTGTCTGTTGGAAATCCCATCCTTTCTTTTTTTGTGAGGAAAAGTGGCTGGATTTAGAGGGTCAGGAAGCACTTACCAAAGGTTTTTATTGACAGGTATAAATCCTCCGTCTCGCGTGCACTTAGAAAGGATGGCTGCGGAGATTCCCTGAGGGTGGAAATGAAACAGATTTCAAATCGATGGAGGGCGATAAAGCAATCTGTATTGGGCTGCTAAAACGTGAGGCAACAGTATCAAGCAGAGTCCACCAGATAAACCGACAATCAGAGAGTTACGTGGACATGGTCCATTAACTTATACACACACACAAAACACTAGACAGGACTGCAAACACACCAAAACAATGAGCTGAAAAACATTAAAACGTGGGTTTGTCACTACAGTAAAACACCACCGAGAGGCATCTACAAAGTCCAACACACTGAGGCCCAACTGACTCCATGTTCATATTTACTCATGATCTGCTCAACTCTACATCAGTAAGCACTTTCATAGTCTTAACTATCCCCCACCCTCCCTGTATGATTTAGATACATGAAGAAAGATTTTGTGCTGCACAGAGAAACCCAGGACAGCAGATCAGGATCCAAACATGCTCGTTAGGTGGATATCCATCATGTGTATAGATGACAGAATCGATGGTGTGGAAATAGCCTAGCTGGGGCTGGATTGAGTCTCCAGGCTATCCAGGCAGCAGGATGTGGGATGGGGCTGGTATGTGGGGCAATCGCTCAATTTCAATCTCTCACTTCTGGAGCCTGATCGTTGGACTTTAATTAACAGGGGCTGCTGTTTATTATGAGGAAGACACATGGCTGCCTGTGAATATCAGCCTGCCACAGAGATCACAAAACAATAAACCATGGCCTGATGTTTACTGTATCCACACTTTCTGTTTTTCCTGTGCTTAACGCCGACCCAGTTGTCGGGTGTGTGCAGTAATAAGTTTTCTCCTCCTCTGAGGAAACCTGCTAATGTTAAGAGCACATGTCTGAAACAAAAGGCAGCTCGGCTCTGCTTCCTGCCTCCCCCTTTGAGCCGAAATCTTATTAGAAAAGTCAATATCAAGAGCAGGCCAATCGCTAAAACTAATTTTGCTTTCTGTGTTGGTAAGACATACAACCAAAAATAGACTTAACCACTGAGATTAAAAAAGTCAAATCAAATATACACGTGCAGAAACGGTGAAACAAATATATGCTGCGCTGATTCTTTATTCCCGTGTCTGTTCCTAAAATCAATAACGATGGTCTGCTCTCACTGCCAGCCGATGCAATGTGAGAAAATCTATTCTATTGCATTTTTCTATCTCAGCTAACCAGGATTTAAGCTACTCTGTCGAGCCACATCTAAATACTGTAAGATCCAGAATATCGCACCTCCAACACTGTAATCTTGAGTAGCATCCGCAGCATCTATCAGCTGGTAAACAATGAGATACAGTGGAAAAAACATTAAAGCCTAATGTTTATTTATGACAGCATGAGCTACTTTGTCACTGTGCGCCGCTGGGAGAAGCTAAATGGATCTAATTTATGTCACCTCCCTCCAGCCACTCATCGCACAATGATAGTCAATAAGATTCAACACCTGGAGACATAATGGAGCTTTGTCCTTTAAGAAGTGAGGTTAATGACGTTAAATTCTCGCAACAGAATTTCAATTGATTCTCACATATACGAGCAGGACTCTGTCACTGAGTTTCTTCCTACTGTCCTTTTGGAAAATACTGTCTGGATGGAAAAACGCTGCTGTTACAGACCTTTAAAACTTCACTGAGATATTGTTTTGGACATATTAGACTACAAAAATAAACAGATTTGACTTGAAAAACCTTATGACATAGTAGTAAATAAAATAAACAATTTCTTTAACACCAGAACCTTCAACGCTGTTTCAACTCATGTGTCAAATAAGTAAATAAACGTCTTGCAGTCATACACGTAACACTCTGAAGGAACCTGATACCCAAAGCTGGACAGAAAAGGCACCCAAATATACTGGAACTACAGAACTTCAGACAAGTCTTTCCCTGCTTCTGTGTGTTTTTTCTTTCGCTGCACAGATTTTCCGTCCTGCGCAGCTTGATTTCAAAGGCCGTGCGATGCAGCCAGCTCTTCCAGCTCTATCATCGCTCCAGGTCACAGAGCTGCCGGTTCAGGATGTCTGCCTCCACAGCACGCAGGCTCCTCCTAACCCCGTTTCACAAATGAGCTATATCTCTGGAGCATCACGCTGCACGTACATAAAAACAGTGGCAAGCACAGTTCAGCGGAGACTAGCCTTCCTACGTGTCTGTCTGTCAGTCTTGCTAGAGCAGACTAGCAGCCTCCTGTCACAGGTTTAGAAATACAAAACAAGCCATCTCCTGTAACACTTGGCTTCTCCCTGGAGGACGCATTCCCCCTCTAAATGAAATGGAGGCCAGCCTGGCTCTTTTTGTGTTTTAAGACCACCCAGAATCTCAAACAAATATGACCTTAAAAGCTTTTCAGACAGGCATTACCTTTTTATCCTAGGTTTGAATGCACTTTAATAATTCCTTTCTTAAATCTGCCATGTTTGGTTTGCTTATTGAGACCTCGCTTGCAGCTTCCTAAACTGATCATACTCTTAGAGTAGATGCTTTTATGCTTGCAGCAGACTGTAAGTAATATGCATAACTCTTCCAATCCAAAACCACATGTAAAGCACAGAGAGGCAACGAGACGCAGCGTGTATTCCCCCGAGGGTCCGGATACCCATGTCTGCCCGGAAACACAGCCACACATGGATGTTGTTTAATTGTACTGAGATCACACACATGTCCTCTGCTAAGTCCTGCTAATGAATGACTTCAGCAAGCTACAGTATGACTAATACCCAAGAGGCTGGAAAACACGTTGCAGAATTTACCTGCAAGGTGAAGTGAAACACTGAGACCATAAAAGTGCTCGGCTCTGAGTGAATCACAGGAGCAGGACAGTTATTGGGTGTCTTGGTTTTAAATTAACAACTGACTTTATATTCATTTCCTACAGCAGCTCTGCTTAAAACCTCCACGTACCAGGATGAGGGTCCACACTAGGAATCGGCACAGGATGTGGATATTCATCTTTTTGTAGAAAATTATAATTTTCCCCGCCTGTGAAAGAAAGAGGCAGAAATAAGTACAGACCCCACAGCCTATTCACTCATCTCTTTAATGAGAAATACCACATAAACACCAACACCCGGTGTGTCCGCGTACTTGCCCTTGGGTAACCAAATAGGCCTGGGATGTGGCTGTCGAAGCCACGTCCCTGACATGGCGGTCACGTTTCTCCTATCCCATGGAGCCAGATGTGGGGTGTTAGTCATCCGCACCCTCTGATTAATTTGGTGATGATGAATATGTTTCAGCTGAGAACATTAGCATGGACCAACACAGAGGAAGCCAGCGGACACCTGGCGTGTCGTCTAAGACTCGCTGACTGAAGGGCTCAGAGCAAACCGCCCACGGGGAATTGAGCAATGTGGTCACTTTTTCATGTTACCTTCCCACAACCCAAATGGTTATAAGTGCCACTGTCACCATCTGAGACACAGGTCTGAAGAACAAAAAGGGCCTTCCTACTTTCTAACAGCATTTTGTCATTAAAGTAGGGCAGCTGTGCATTTACAGTGAGACAGGAAAACATCTGTCACATAATCTTTACTGTAGTCACACTGTAGGTTTATATTAACATATTAACACTGAAGAGCATCACTGTCTGCACAATGAAGCCATTAAAACTTTCAGTCTAATCAAGTCAAACTGAGTATTTTAAAGTCACATCTTCAGAAGGTTCTGATCATTTCCTGTCTCTAAGATATTTTCAGCCTGCTTTTTGTTTTTGACAGGAAAGTTTTGTGTTCAGTTGAATTCAATTAAACTTTATTAAAATAGTGCCAAATCACAACAACAGTTGTCTAAAGTGCTTTATATTGTAAGGCAAAGACCATATAATAATACAGAAAAAACTCCAACCATCAGACAACCCCCTGTGAGCAAGCACTTGGTGACTGTGGGAAGGAAAAACTCCCGTTTGACAGGAAGAAATATCAGGCAGAACCACAATCAGGTAGATGGAGCCATAAACCACTAGTTGTGGGTTTATAAGACCTTTTTGAATAAGTGGGCTTATTATTATTATTGCAGTATTTTGTTGTGTACTTCTAATGTTTTATAAACCTGCAGAGACTCTAAAATATACAGTTTCTATTCAGGATCAAGTCCAGTGGAGGCAAATAAAACTTTAAGGTTTTTTTGCAATGCATTTTGAAAACACAAAACATACATATATTTTTTAGGCTCGAAATCAATTCATGGCAACTATTTTCTCAGTTAACAGTACAGTGGTGCAGTGGTTAGCATTGTCATCTCACAGCAAAGAGATTCTGGGTTTGAAGCCGCAAGCCAGCCGGAGTCTTTCTGTGTGGACTGTACAGATTCTCCCAGCGACTGCATTGGCTCTCTCCAGGTAATCGAGCTTTCTCAAGCAGCCCAAAGACACACGTTAGGTTAACTAGAGATTCTAACTTGGTGTAAATATGAATGCCAGCAGTTCACTGTCTCTACATATTAGCCCTGTGATACTGGGTTACGGGTTACAACCTGAACAGGATGCCAGTCTACCAGCTGGGCTGGACTCCAGCAACCACATGACCATGAGTGTTGTCCACATTAAAGAGGACTGGGACATTTAGCTTGTTAATTTTGCAGAAATGAGCTTCCTCCAAAGGGTGGCTGGCCTCTCCCTTAGAGATAGGGTGAGAAGTTCGGCCATCCGGGAGGGGCTCAGAGTAGAGCCGCTGCTGCTCCACATCGAAAGGAGCCAGCTGAGGTGGTTCGGGCATCTGACAAGGATGCCCCCTGGGCGCCTCCTGGGTGAGGTGTTCCAGGCATGTCCCACCGGGACGAGGCCCCGGGGCAGACCCAGGACACGCTGGAGAGATTATATCTCTCGGCTGGCCTGGGAACGCCTTGGTGTTCCCCCGGATAAGCTGGAGGAGGTGGCTGGGGAGAGGGAGGTCTGGGCCTCTTTGCTTAGGCTGCTGCCCCCGCGACCCGGCCTCGGATAAAGCGGATGAAGATGAATGGATGGATGGATTTTGCAGAGTTTAAAAGCTGATTTAAACAATTTAACCAAAGCTATGTATGGCATAGGTAATTTTACCTAAATGAATAGTGAACAAATACAGATTTGGCATAAAAAACATATGAGTGGATCTGTCCTGCACTGTATCAACAGTTCAGGCTAGTGGTGGTGCTGTTATCAGGTGTCGGAAATATTTTTGGCACACTCAGTACCCACTGAGCATTCTTCTTCACAGCCAACCTGAGTATTGTTGCCAATCAGTCCATCGCTTTGTGACCACAGTGTACATATCACCTGGTGGGTACACGCAGCATATTATAAAGCTCAAATCATCTCTTAGGTGGTCACTACAGTCATCAGGTCTCTATTCAATACAGAACCTTTGGGATGTGGTGGATTGGACAATTGTCAAGATCTGCCTATGCAAGTCACTAAAAATGCAGACACTTGGACTAAACTTGGCAGAAGCAAGCCATTTATTAAGGCTGCGCAAAAAAATACAAAGGCAGGACTAAGACTTTTTTTTTTGCCACTCATGCCACTCACTGCATCGTACAGGAGAAACTTAGATCTTACCTGCATCCCTAGAAATCCAATGACAATGGAGTTGATGGTACTCAGAACCCCCTCTGGGTCAAAGGGCTGTGTGGTGCGATACATTTCCTGGAAAAAGCAAAACAAAACCATGCAGTTTATAATTTCACCTACATTGGTTTATAGCAGAAGCATTGTATTGCAATATGTGATGAACATTCCTACTTTGCACGTGGGGTATCTGTACATGTTATCACCAAACATCCACCTATCGATGTATCCCGCTGCACCTCCCGTGCAGTTTGGGTAAAGCCCGTTATCGCCAATTCCACCGGCTCCTAAATACCCTCTGTTATCAAACAAGAACATAATTATTGTAGCTGTAGTTATTACAAAAAACAATGTTTAATGAAGTGTTTTGTGTTTATATGAAAACACAATACCCAGATGCAGCAGAGAACGCTCGGTGTTCTAATACCAAAGGTGATTTTAATATTCTTAAACCCTGTATAGCAGTTGTGTCTCAAGCCACCACACATTCACGTTCAAGGAAGAAAAAACCCCAAACTCAATCAGATGAAAAGACACAGAAGGACTGAGAGTAAAAAGTGCTACAGCTTGAACCCACAGTACTGTAAACGTGATGTCATGCAGGGTCACAGAGAAGGAAAAAACAAAACAAAAGACAAAAAGCAGAAGACACAGAGCGAGGAAGATGGATCCTCTGCCTCCGCTCCTCTTATTGCACATGACAGACTGAGATTGGCTAATTAGGCTCTCTGAAGCATCCACCACGGGCCCATAAATCACAACGGTTCATAACACCTGCAACACAAGGTGCACACTCACACTGTTGCAGCACAAACAGGCCCAACTGGAGATTATCTCAGCTTCGACACATAGGAAATTTATGCTTTTAGCTTAAGTGTACGATGCATTAGTGAGGAGATTTGACCTGAAATGCTATATGACAGTGGGAGTCATGTCCAGACTTACGTGGGGCAGTTGGGAACAGGCATGAGGAAAGTTAAGCACAGCCACAAAGTCTCCAGCAGGATGATGATCAGCCACTGCGGCCAGTAAAGGAGAATATCCTGGACCGGGTTCCACCCGTTATACTGCATCATACATAAAGCACATAATATTTTTGTTTTTAGGTCCAAAACTGTTTCGCATTTAGGTATTTTTTTAGCATTAAACTAAGTTTTGGGATAGATTGGTCCACTTGAATACACAACAAATTCATAATTACTAAACATTTTTAACTCTTCTTGGAGCTTTAGAGATGTCTGTCTGTTAATCTGGACGAATATCTGAGCTCCGCACGTAACGAATGGATGGAACTTGTTGAACTGTTCAACAAAGACTTCCACTGCACTGAACTCACAGGTCCATCGACTCTTTGACTTGTTATTCGTGTGCTTTTTCAGGTTAGACTCCTTTAATTTTTTCTCTTGTGTGTAATGACTGAAATAACTGAACTTGACAGAACTGCTCACCGCAGTCAGTGGGATTTCTTTCTGGCCCCAGAAAGTCTGCAGGAGAGACAGAACAAAGTAGGTGAAGCCCAGACGCTGCAGCACTCCTGGGATCCTCAGCCAGGACCAGGACACTAGAGCACAGTGAAGAACACACAGCATGAACGCTCACTGTGGCACCTTAATACTGACAGACAGTGATTTAAATAACATATGAACTTATAATTCACAAAAAGCACGCATATTAAGTCATTTCTGTAGACACAAGAAATCAAGAATTTTCCCAATTATCCCGACGCCACTATTACTACAACTACTTCTGATAGCAAGTTGATGTACGGCATAAAGGCTGGAGAGAGCTCATGTCAGCCTTCAGGATACGAACATGTCAAGAAAGAGGGTAGCTAATCAAACATTCATCAACAGTTATCTCTCGGTCTCACCAAATTGGGAAGGATAGGACTTGCTGCTGCTGGAGAGAGATTGATGGTAATCTACACATTAGCTAATTGAAAACCTCTTTGCCACGCAAAGTGCCGTAAAAACAATATGATCCCAATCATTGATCCGGACAAATCAAATAAGAGGCGGAAATCTTTTCTTTCGCAGGAAAAGGGGAAGCTCTTACTAATGACACTTTAGTTAAAGATATATGTTACACACCCCTGCAGAGATAATTGACTGTGTCTGTCGCCTGATAAAATTATCACGTCCTACAGGAATGTGCAAAAGTATTGAGCCATTGTTCATTCCTCTATACATATAAGGCAAAAATAGAGTTTGATGTGACAATTTTGACGAGATCGAAAGTCAATATATTTTTTCTACACAGCCTGAACTGTCTTAGGAAAGCTTTCTTCAGATAGTTTTCAGGAGTAGTTCTCCAGGTTTCTTGAAGGACAGTTAAAGCTTTTCTTTGGATGTTGGCTGCCTTTTGTTCTGTTCTCTGTAAAGATGATCCCACACCGCTTCAGTCACGTTGAGGTCTGGGCTCTATGGAGACCTATCCTTGACTAATTGTGTTTCACTGCGTTTTTCTATCCAGGTATCATTTTGCTGATTGTGCTGAGTTGTGTTTGTCATCATTTCCATGCTGAAAAAATGAAGCTGTTGTTAACCAGATATTTTCCAGATGATACTGCATTGTGGATCAAAATCTGATGGTACTTTCCTGCATTCGTAATGTTATCAATTTTGCTAAGATACCCAACAGCACTGGCTGAAATGCAGGCCCAAACCATGACTGAGCCTCCACCGTGTTTAACAGAAGGCTGCTAACAGTCACCGTCGCAGCGCTCTCCTCACACAAATGGGAAGAAATTATGTGTTTCTGTGACAAGTTACAGAACAAAGTAACAAAGATTAAAGATTCGGTTCTTTAATTGTTTGTTAAAGAGCGTAACAAACAAGCATCCCTGGAAATGGTTAGGCACAAGGACTAGACTGAAAATGAGTGAAAAAGCAGTCAATTGTATTGATGACAATACACTATCAGCCTTTAGTGGCTCAGTGGTAACATTAACATGACAGTCTGGCACCCTGGAAGAAAATATAAAGAAATCTAGGATGGTTCAAATCTTTTGCACAGTATTAGAATAAATAATTAAGAATCAAATAGCAGAAAAGAGCAAAATGGGAAAATTTCATGTTTAATAAGAATTATCATTTTAAGTTGAATCCATTTACACAAGAGTTTGAAAGTAAGCTGCAGCAGACTGTAACACAGTTTTTCTCCCACATTTATGCATTTTCTTTGTGTTTGTGTGTAACGGACACCTTTTTTGACGTTCAATACTATTTAACTGAAGCTGTCTGCTTCCAATCTATGAGCACTTTCAGTGATAGATAGACAATATTATAATATGTTGGTAGTCAGCAAAACTGAAAAAGCCACTAAAAAAGTAGGGCAGCCAGAACTTTTCAAAACGACTGGTTTTTTGTGTTCGAACGTCCTCTTAAGGCAACTCGGTGGCAGGGGTTTGAATGAATCAACTCTCACGCCTCACGCATCTCATCCAAATCATATTTTGTATAGTAAGTTTGTATTTATTTCGAGAATAAAGTAACTACATTTCAAGGTTTTTAATATGAATCTGCTTTGACCACTTTTTGGGACATCTAACCACGGTAGGGTTTTTGAAATTACTCCTATTTGATGTCAAAGGTTAATACCTCCTTTTCTCTCTTCTGACATTGAAAAGCATTTAACATATTGAGTTAATGTGACTCCATTCTCTTATTAGATCAAGCTCTGCGACTGAGCTGCAGAGGACGTCCTTGGAGACAGAGGGCAAAGCTGCAGTTTATGGTAAAAGTCAGTGTGCTGTTGTGACCAGCTCCAGCAGCAGAGTCTACAGCAGCTGCGTGGAGCTGACGGCTGTAACACTATCTGTTTGTAATTGTCCATTACCACAGCGGTTGTTTTTGCTCTATCTGCCTCTGTTAAACGTCCCCTGGTGCTGGATTTTGAGACTGCACACACAACAACAATATTTTTGTTAACCCAGTTAAGCAGACATCCACCCAGGAAAGTCCATTAGCACCACAGATAGCTAATGTGTGAAGGGCGCCCTTTGCATCCCAGGTGGATGGGGGATTTTCAGCATTATTCCTCTCCTTTAACCCTGACCCAGCCATGAAGTTTGGCTTTTATCTCAAATCAGGAGATCAACCCACTTAACATCTCTGTCGCAGACCAACAAACAAAGAAATTTACTTGACTGTAAAAAAAAAAGTAGCTATCACATTTGAAAAGCTAAACTCATCATTTCAGTTTCACCTAAAAAAATGAATTCAGCAGCTACTGGTTGCAGTGACGAATGAAATATCTAGTTACGACATCTGTGTCAAAAGTATTTGATGTTGCTTAATTTACAGGAAATGCACTTTGCCTTCAAGCTTGCACATGAGCGGGTGTATTACCACACAGAAATCCTTGTCCCCACCTGTGCTAATAAACTTGCTTTGCTGTATGCGAACATATTACTACATGAGCTGGAGTCTGCGTAGTGTAACTGACCTGAAAAAGTACATATCGATCGATAGATCGATAGATACACACATATGAGGATTTAGTTTGACTGAGAATCAGAATACACAATGTGCACCTACGTGGTCCGTCTTTGGGAGAGTAGTTGAGAAAGCAGAAGCCGAGCAGCAAGAGGACGACTGTTCTCCAGGTGATTTTTCGTAGCAGCTGCAGGCGGCTAACTCCTCTCCTCTGCATGGAACTGAAAGCCAAAACCACTGAGGTCCCAATTACAAACACAAACCTGGAAGACATAACAGGATTATGCCATTCAAACCCACATATGAACTGTACAAACAAGAAAAGTAGTAAAAGACGTTAAATAGGTCAGGCCCCTTGTGCCAAACCTACCATGGCATGACAAGATCCGCCACAGTTAGACCTGCAACAATTTCAGAAGCATAAAATCAATTAATACCAACAGACCAACACACACTTGATCTCATCAGAGAGTTTACAGTTCTTGCCCTTCCATACACACAAAGACAATAAGATGAATTAAAAACAATGCTCCGTCCTTAAAGCGCTGCTTCTGTCATTAACTTTCCATTTTGAAGAGGCGTGATTAATAAATATTTACACTCCTGTGACAGCAGCAGTCCTGCAGCCAGGCGAAGATTAATCAATCCAGCTCTGAAATCAATGCACCTCTGTACATGTGGCAAAAAAAGCTATTACAAAGTTAAAATTGTGAACACCCATAAACAATTACAGGAATTTTCGAGAAAAAATTGAAACTGAAATTAAAACAAAAAAAAGAAAGTTTATAAGAATATTTACTTTTTCTTGTTTTAAATACTTTTTCAACCAAAATCTCTACTTCAACCAAGATGCCTTGCTTAAGAGTACCTCAATACTGGCTATCATAACATTGGAGTGTTACTCATTCCTTCCTCCTCCCTCATCTTCTTCCAGCTGTCATTTAAATCCTCCTCCTCTCCTCCCTGATCATTAACAAGAATAAACATCTATGGATCATGGTGTTGATTTTGCTTGTATGAGAAATGACACCCTGTGTTTTTCTTAACTACATTCATCATAATTAGTGACAACGCGTCAGAAAACTCTGCTAACACTATGGGGAGGATTTCGCCGCTGAAGATCAGGCGATTGCTGCATCATCGTTGTGTGCAGGGAGTAAGGTGCGGGCTGTAGGGTACAAGCAACTGATTTAGTTTTCCCTTATGTCAATTCACGTGCATCATGTACTTAACCGTTCCAAGGTGCGTGCTGAAAGAACCAGTAGCCTCCACCACCATAGTTCACAAACACCATCACAGTCAGGGAAAACCTATAAAGACAATACAAGTCGATATCCAGGAAAGAACAAATGAAGAAAATGTGTGAGTGAGGCTGAAAAACTGTCAATAAAAATATATTATTCAAGTGCAATCCTTGATTATAATTAAAAATTAACTTCTGAATTAAAGTTAAAGAGAACACAAGAGGGGCTTTTATTCAGTCTCCCTCCAAATACAAGGTAATGCAATCTAAGCATTATGAATCACTCAGGAAATGAACGCTTGTCCTCTGGATCTCCTCAAGCAGGAGTGCTGACTAAAGACTTTGCATCTAATATATGATACACTTTATACTTTAGCACTGGCCGAGTCTGCTGAAACACAGCGCACGTGATGGAGTGCTTCACTGAATCATACACTGGAGGGAAAAAGGTGTTTGCGTTGCATGTCAGAAACATGTCACAACACAAACTTGCACGGTAATGCAATGATCTGGGCCAGGCTGAATCTTTTCACCATCTGTAATACGTGAATTTATGTTTTCGTGCGTAATCAAAAAGAGTAATAAAATCATAAAGGGGGGGGGGGGTCGTAACAACATTACGACAACCTTTAAGAAACAGCCTGCCTGATAAGGTGCACTGTATCTACCTCTGCCTCCTCTTGTTTTTCTGCCTAGATTCAATTAAGAGCTGCACTGAAGCCATTACTGCTCTTTTAGCCCCAACCTGCTGATACAAGATTTTAATCGGTCACTATCATCTCAAAAGGGCTATTAAAGCAGAGTAAACCCTGCTGCATGTGTCCATGTTCTCTTCCTCTCTCTCTCTCTCACACACACACACACACACACGCACATGCACACACACACACGCACACAAGCTATCGTGTAAATTTTGATGAACGCATCCATTAGTTGTCATGGCAACAAAGACAAAGGTTAAATCGCCAGCCAGATGAGACCCTGTGAAAATTGCAGTAATATCCCAGATTATTGGCCATACTTATAATTAAAATTCCCCGCTGTCCGATTGGAAATGAGACCCCCATCACTTTACATATGCCACACATCTGTGACAATACAGGCTGCTAATTATGATGAGTGCTCAATTAACATAATGTACACTAAGGAACTCTTTGTTTTCTGTTGGATCAAAGTTAATAAGGTGCAGGTTGACACAGCAGGCATTTTCTTTTTTTTTTTGGTTCCTAATCAAGTTTAGGTTGTTAATATGCCTTTGAAGCTCTGCAGTGAACATTTGCCACTTTAGTAATAGACTTAATTCCTTTCTGGGAATGAGCAGGAATGATTTATAGCTAACAGATTACAGAGAGACCTGTCTGTTGCAGCACTGACAGCCAGTTATGACTCACTGATAGACACTTATGGACGTCTTTGATTTGAATCATTGTACATGCATTACCAATTAGAGTATCAGCTTAGTACTTTCCCCCCATTGCTAATGGATAGCTGCAGTCTATCCCTGCACAGTGTTGAGTTACCCACTGTACTGGCCATATCAAGTACACGGACACCCAATCTAGTCATAATAAATTACAACTACAGTTGAAAAGCCAAGGTTCTATTTTTTTGTGGCCAAACATCAGAGCGTATCTGAAACCCAATATGTAGGAAAACTTGGATCTCAGTCAAAATAAGGCACAGAATGAGTCAGCCACCTGCTGTTAAATGCGGCTCACAGTTCTTGGTTTTGCTGTAATAGTTGTTCCGTCAGTTGTATGCTGCTGCTAACTACTGACAGTGCAATTTTCAACGGTGACGAAACTGGTGAAAGGCTTTTAGCAATGTGGCACAAGATTAAAATCCAAATCCTTTTAGAAAAATTAACGTGCGACCATACGCCACAGTTCTCTGTATATCATGTCAGGAGAGCCCGAGCAATGATCAGAAAAACCTTTCAGCTGGGAAGAAAAGCTGTTTGGCTTCAGAAATGTCTCAGCATTTATGGCAGATGACTGATGTGTCTGTTCTCTGTAGAAAGCTGTTACTTATCCGGGGGTAGGGATCATAAGTCATGGGTCTGAGGAGGCGCACACAGCGTTAATCTTTAGAGCTGAGTCACAGTTTGATTAAGTGTGACGCCAGGTAGGAGCGTTTCCGGTATTACCATTCAGGACGTACGCACCTGTAACCCCGGAGTGACATTTCAGCTAACGAGATTGAGGAGGACTGAGGCAGGAAGTGGAAATGAAGGGAAATAAAACTGAAATGTATCCTCCCCCTGAACTCATACAGATTCTGAAAATGCACTCAAGCGCTTGAGCTCCCAAACTAAATAACAGCATGTTGTATTTTCAGCCCGCCACATATGCTCGGTGATTTTCAGCTGGCTCCTCGTCCAAAAGGAAGCCACAGATGGAGAAGATGCCAATTGTCTGCTGGATGCTGCCTGTGTGCTGCTGGATTTCCTCTCGCTCTTCAGTTTGGCAGGAGATCTATTGCTGGGTGGATGTGTGCTGATATGTTGACTGTATTATTACATCAATTATTTGGCGAGGGGGAGGTCAAAGCCACACCAGCATCCTGTTTCCAGAGAGGCGTGCTTTGTGTCTAGCCCTAGGCCACAATTAAGGCGAGCAGGGAGCCCAGATTCAATCACATGCATCACTCCTGTCCAACAGAAACACACTGTTCCAAACCCAACACACACTGCTGTCAGAAACCATGCCCAAAGCTATACCGCCTGATAACAAAAGCTTGAAGGAGCATGTGGCCAGACTGTGACCCCTGTAATTATTCATTATGTCAGGCCTGTAGATCTTTATGATGCCTCAAACTTCTCTAAAAAGAATTAACATGTGAACGAGCTCCATGTGGTGATAGAGCGATAAACACGAATGACTGTTGAAGGTGAACATACCCTCGGAAAGTATCCAGGGAGAGCAGACGTGTTGGTTTAGCTTTAACAGCACCGTGTGCAGTTTCACTAGCATGTGATTCTTCCTGGAGAAAAAACAGCAGGGAGACAAAATAATGTCAACACTCACTGGGATAAAACACCAGTGTGGGTTACTTAAGGGGATTTGACAATTACCAGTGCTTTAAGCTCCATTCATTGTTGCACTTTTAGGGTTAAGGTCGCTTAAGCAGATATTTAAACCCCAAATCAAACTTACATATTTTTCATATCTAGATAGTTTTCTAATCAGCAAAAAAAAATCAATAAAGGAAGAAGAAGAAACACTTTTGACATCTAACAAATCATAAAGTTTGATAACACAAATGTTCCAAAAACATGAAGCACAACACTCTGAGTTATTCTTAAGCAGCTTAATGCTCTGCTTTATTAACTAGGTGCTGCTGTCTGTCTTTGCTTGCTGGCCAGTTAATGTAAAGTGGGCTCATTTCTTTAGATTTTACTTGGGAAATGGGAAAACGGGGGCAGAGTTTTGTTGACCTGTGATAAAATACATGGAAATACAATACATGAGGGATAAACTGCACTATTCCTAACAAGCTTTAAAGTCAGTATTTGGTACGGTCACCATCATGCTGAAAATTCATTTTCTACATTGATACTTGCATCAGTTTTTACAAGATCCTCAACATCACCGACTGAAATGCAACCTCAAAACATGACACAACCTCCACCTTGTTTTACAGATGGTTATAGATAATCATCTCTGCTGAACTCCTCCAAATATATAAAAAATAAATAAAAACCATGGATTCATCTTTCCATAAGACTTGATGTCCTACCGCAGTATTTTCTCCTTGTTTCACTTTCTTAAGAATTTTCTTAAGAACATGACAGTTTATGTATGTAGCCTTTCAGGCCTGTGACTTCTTCTTTTTTCCAGTTTCTTTACATTTTTAGGGACATCCTGCAGACCGTGCCAAGATGTGCCATGTTTCCAGCTAAAAGCTGTTTGGGAATTTACCTCGTCAGTGTAAAAATTCTATTTTATGTCATGTGTTTTTGTGACAGGTTGAAAAAACCTGGATAACTTTTGCTCAAGAGCACTTTTAAAACATTGCAAAAACGTCTGGCTCCTTGGAAGCAAAATATAAAGAACTAAGTGGAGACTTTTGCACACTGTACATAAAATGGCAACACATTTGGCTTTTTATTTGTAGGTAGCAACAGGTAGCAAACTTGTTTAAAAATACTGATAAAGTCAAAGGTTCACTGCTTCCTCATTCACAACTCCTCAAAATTCTCTCCGCCCCGCGTCTTCCCCCCCCTCTCACTGTGTGAAAGGCAACATTTCGATGACTCTGGCCTGTTGCCCTCTCAGTTGGATTAGCCTGGCGTGCTGGCCTCCATGCAGCATTTTAAAGAGCCAGAGCAGGAAGACACCCGCGCTAATATGTCGTGATGGATTTGCGTGCCATCCAGACAACATATGGAAGCCAGAGACATTTTGCTTGAAAGAATGAGAGGAGCTATTCATGTTCACTGAAAATACATGGCAGCTCTTGCCATGAAGCCCGATGATTGGACGGATACAACACTGTATCGTTTTCTATGTAAGTCTGCTGTGTAACTGGCTCTGCTAACATTTATATCAATCACTCCATTAGTGTCTCCCAAACGGCTTGATGACTGGAGCCTCAGAGCAATTTTAGAATGCATCTCGGGCTGCATAGCCGGCCAATGATAATGGTGCAGTTTAACTGCTGGATCAAACAATATTTGATTACCAGAAAAAGGTTTCTACATGAAAGAGATTGTGTAGTTACTTTATATTTTGTATTTCAAGAACAGTAGCAAAGATTTACTGTATATTTAAAAAATAATTTGCTTTTTAATTTAAACTCATAATGGACATACTTTGAGCTGTTTATGACTTATTTAATCAAAATATAATCTCATCTGACATAAAAAAAAATCTAATGTAATATATTTATTAGAAGCAGCATTTAACTTACATTCTCTTCTGAATGCTGTGGGCCTTGGCAGCAAATAGTCTTTATAAATTTTGATGTACAACGCCTCCTGGAAAAAGAAAAACTTTAGGCTGCCCGGTTCTGATGGAAAAGCAATCAGTGCAGGATTCTTGCAGATGATGTAAAAAACACACATGTACCTGCAGATGTAGGGTATCACAACGAATAACAGAGCGATTACAGCCAGCAGGAGTGCTGCCACCAAAATAGCTGGAAAAATAAGTAAAAGGAAATCATTCTGTACCATTCTCTGTCCATGTCAGAAACTTTATACACTACATCTCTATCAGACCAGGATCTGAGTGGGGATAAAGGGGATGACTGCCAGTCCAAACTGTCTGCTATACTAGCCTGTGGGCTCCCCTGTGGCTGTCTTTCAGTCAACCAATGTCAAAGGGGATCCCTCAAGTGACAAACAAGAACCTAATGAAAAAGTCTTGGTTGAGCCGCCGAGGAGTAATCACTGCGGGTAATCTAACCCTGCAGGCATGTGAAAATGAAAATGTAAGGCTGTGCTGGAACAAGGATGAGAAAACAATGACTTTGCCAGACTGCCGGAGGGCAGCACAGATAGGAGCAGGGTCAACTTGAGGTTTACAGTGCAAGAGGGCACAAACACTGTAGCGAAGATGGATTTTGTTTGCCCCCCCCAAAAAAAGGAATAGAGCTCTGAAAGCCACCGATTTGCAAACAAAGGGAGATATTTTACACCTGTAGTACTGATTATAAAACTACCTAGGCTTTATGAAATCTCCACATGGTCTTCTTTCGTCAAAGCACAGGAGAGCAGAGTACACGCAGTGGAAGAACAAACAAAAAGATGCCATTTTAAGCCGAGCTGAATCCACACAAGGACATCCACTCTGAACAAAGAGCGGTCACTTAATCTCCTCGGAAAAGTCATGGCATCTCTGGTGTCCATTCATAAAAACACCACAAAGCTCTCAGCGCATGAACCACATTAGAGCTCAGCCACAGACATGCTCGCTCCATCAGTAACCGTTGGTATAAATAGAAAATGAATGGTAGACACTGAAACAACTGAATTAATTTGAGTTCATTGATGTATAAAAGTCGAACAAAGACTTAATAGGAGTCGATCCTGTAGATTTCCTTGTAAGAATTAAGGGCTCTGCAGGTGACTTGTGGTCTGTGGTGTGATACAGAATACACTACTAACACGATTAAAGGGTGCATCTGATAGCAGCTTCACAGAAACATATGCTTAAAGAAATGATCTCATGCTGCTCTGTGGCCAATCAATCTCAGACACTGAAGTAAACTTTTAAAATTCCCTAGCAGAGCACCTCATACCTTTCTTGAGCTGCTGACCAGACCGTTACTTAAGGTGAACAATTCCTATGGGGAGTTTGTATAATCACCGGTCTGTGGAGCTAATGGAAGATCATCATACTGTGAGAGGTGCAGTCACACTGACCATAACAGATAATGGCTACTTGGCCTTAAAAGTCTGATCTACAACATAATCTGCAATATTGTTAAGTAGTGTGTGCATTATGGAGAGAGGCGCTTTCAAAATCCCATTACGCCCTAATCCTTCCACACTCCCTAATGTATTACCCACAATGCTCTACGAGCCAGAAGCAGGCCTTCAAAACAAGCAGAAAAGCTTTTCTTTTATCCCTTTTCAAGAAAGCGAGTCTGATCTGATCAATACACATCATGTCCCAAGAGATGGATGAGAACTGCTGCTCAGTGGATGTGGACAAAAGCAGTGATTCTCCTCTTTGCTGACTCAATTAATGGGATCAAAGGCTTGGCTGGAGTTTGCAGACAGGTACCTTTGCTGTCACTGCGCCCTCACAGCTGAATCCCAGCAGTGTCGGTCAGGGATTCAAAACATGGAAATTTGTCCTCATGTATTTTTCAGTAGTGCTGCGTACTTACGCAGATAGGCATTATTTGGTCTTCTATCCACAATGTGAGTGCAGCTGCGATTATTTGCATCTAGGGTGTAAATCCAAATAGAGTAGTGACCACCTTCCTCATACGTTTGACTCCATCTGCATGGAAAAACAGTGAAATAGTCACAAAGTCTTAAAAGCTCCTATTTGATGCCCGGTTAAACTGTTTTCTTTAAAAGCACATTGCTGCTCTCCTGCTGCAGTAGCACAACTATAAAGCTCAGGAGCACCACCTAGTGTCTGAAGGCTTAAAGTGCATGCCCCTGTCTTCTCACCGTCTCCAGTTTCAGGCCCCAAAAAAAACATCCCTGTGCAAGACTCGCTCATATTGATCCACTGTTGGGATGACATACTAGCTATCACTTGGAGTGTTTTTTTCAAACTGGGAAAAGTAAATCAATAGCAACACAGGCTGGTTAGAGACCTCAGCATTGATTTAAGAAGACCCAGCCCTTTGAAAGGACATAAAAAGCACAAAGGCTTTTCATGGTGCACCATCGCTTAGAGGTGGCCCCAAAATAGAAAGCTTTGCCCTCCTGTGTGGGATGTTCTGGGTGTTTATACATATTAGATCTGTCCTAACTGTTTAACATCCCAGCTGATTCTTCTCCAGGACATGTGGCTTTCAAGCTTTAATGAGCCCTTTTCATCAATATTGGAATGTCAGGTCTTATTAACCCCAAAACAGCCTGTGATCAATACACTGTGAGGTGGTTTAAGGGAGGGCATAACTCAGGTCCAGAAAATGGGTCAGGGTTACTCCTCCAACCCTGTAAATAATTTCACAGGCTGCTGATGCAATCATGTCACCACACTATATTATATCTTAAAACAAGAGCAATGCACTTTCACAGGCAAACAAGCAAACGAGAGACAACTTGCATCTAATTTGTTTTAAGTACCATCTTGAACAAATGTTTAACTTGTTACCTGCAAAAGGTTGCATTCCTGGTTTGTGATTCCACTTGTACTGTCAGAGTAAATTTGGTGCTGATTATTGCAGAAGCATTATTGTTGTTGGGTTTCACTGTGACCAAATGTTGGTACAAACACTGAAAAGCAAAACAAATAAATAATAATTAAATGGGCCTAGCATTAACTTAATAAAAATGAATAATTGTTTGTAAGTAAAAGACTAATTTGATTTAATGATTTAAAGGAATGTGCAAAAAGGGAAAAAATAGTACAATTCAGACAAGCTAGAAAGTCAATATTTAATCTTCCTTTAATCTTCAACACAGTCTGAACTTCTAGCTTCCTTGTAATTTCTTTAAGTAGTCTGTTGGAAGAGTTCTTGAGGCTTCCTGAAGGAAATTGAAAGCTCTTCTTTGGATGTTGGCTGCCTTTTGGTCTTTTCTCTGTCAAGATGATCCCACACTGCTTCAATAACGTTGAGGTCCGAGCTCTGAGGAGGCCAATCCACGACTGCTAGTTTTGCACCGTGTGGTTTTTCTATCCAGGTACGCTTTTACAGCGCTGACACTGTGTTGGGGATCATTGTCGTGCTGGAAAATGAAACTGTTGCCCATGCGATGCTTTCCACATGGTGCTGCATTGCGGATCAAAATTTGATGATTCTTTTTTGTGGTCATAATTCCATAAATTTTAACAAGACAACACTATCGACTGAAACGCAGGCTCAACTAGGATTTGGACAAAATTTGGATTCATCACTCAGTAAGACCTGTTTTTGTGTAATTTGGCATTCCTCAGCCTTTCCTCTGTTTCTTTTCTTGGATAATTTTTTCTAGACAGCCAGCCTTCCATTAAAACAATTTCTCATAAAACTCCTTCTTCTTCCTTTTCTGTCCCCCACTTGTACAGTTTCCTTACACTTTTTAAGAACATGGAGCAATATGCCACGTTTCCAGCTAATAGCTCTGGGAATCACCTTGTTGATTTTTATGAGAGGATGCTATTAACAAAGTGCCTAAAGATTAAATTTAAAATTGATTCTTTGTCTGTCTTTGCCTGTGTAGACACAACACTGGTCCATCCCTTGAGTTAAGTGCCTTTTATATGCATGCATGATTCATGGGTCAGTGTTAAGTGGTTTAACAAACAAAACACATTCCTCTGGAATTGGTCAGGACTGAAAAAGAGTGAAAAAGCAGCCAATGTCCAAAGAAAACTTCAGAAGGCCTGGAGAAATATTGCTCAAGAACACTTTAAAACATTGCAAGAAAAGTCTGGCTTCCTGGAAGCAAAATATAAAGAAATGACAGGTGGCTCAAAAACAGTTGCACAGTAAAATATAATTAAAGGTTGGATGGTAATATAATGTGCAGAGCAGTGAATTTACAAGCCAAGACGGCCTACGTATAAACAATAGGTCTCCTCATTGACAAACTAAGTTGGGAAACACCCAGTGATAATTCCTTTCCAAGACTGTATGGAGTGAGTAATAGTGTTACGGTTTTGCAATCATAGAAAGCTTATTCAATATGAAATTACAGCATGGTTTAGTAATCTAACAATGCACTAAAAAAGCATGGCTGCAAATGAATTTTCAGAAATGAAAAAATACAAGTCCATACAGAGCCTGCCTAAGCAGGTACTTTACTTGTAACATCCTCTCGTCTCAGGATTCAAACATTTGACATGAGGAAGCATACTCAAGGTTCAAAGTTCAAAAGGTATCATATGTTCCAGCCTCCATTATGCTGCTGAACAGCAGTGTTAAATTATTCAAGGAACAGCACATACTTGGACTTTAAGCACTAAATTTTTCTTACTTTATGCTTGTCTTGTTTTTTCATACAGGTTTATCTGGTTTTACGTATATTCATATGTCTCGTGATGTTTTTATGATGTTCCCTTTACGTTTCCTGATGTCTTTAATAATTCATGGTTGCTTTTTCCAGCAGTAACTGTAGCGCTGTACCCACAGCACATTCCTCTCAGAGACAATCAAGCTCATTTTATAACAAAGGAGAGAAAATCACACATTTCCCTTATGTGAAATTTGACAACAACTTCACAGTGAATTACAATGTTTAACTTTACTGCATCTGTATGTTTGCTAAGATCAGTTTGCGTGACTATAAACTTTTTGAGGAACTGAAAGCGATTTTCCTGCTGATGCTGTGTCTTAATAAAACCACAGTGACGGTGGATATTCTTTACCTTGTAGCAGTAATCTGATGTGTAGGAAGCATGCACTTCTTCAGTCAGCTGGTTATGAAATATGAGCAAAGCCTGATCCATTTTCAGATGAGAGCCTGCATAGATTTAACACAGGCCTGATTTATTAGCTGAGAGTTCTCTTGGACATTATAAAGACAAGATGACAGAACATGGCATCTAATCACTATCACCACTGTGAGCGTGACACTGACTAAATTCCCATACTGACATGTCCATTTGTTGTAATTCAATTCAAACCAGAATTAAGGAGACCGAACAGTGACTTTCACAAGAAGATCAAAAGAGTATAGACAGTACAGTTTTTGCTGCTACTACCAGGACATTTGTGCACAGATGCCTTCACCAGAGCGATCCCCACCCTCCTCACCATTTTCGATGTGTCCTCCGATGCCGCTGGTAAAGAGGATTAACAAAGTTAGACTTGCATGTAGCAGCGTCCTGGACTCCATGTTTCTAGCCGTAACCAGCCTTGTCTACTGCTCATCTTTATAACTCTCACAATATAACCTGTGGTCAAAGGGCAGTATGCATACGTAATTGTTGGTTCCCTTTTCATGTGCTGTTTTGTGCTTACATTTAAGATCACATGTAATCATTGTCATGATTTGACAAGTAAAATCAGACTAATAATCAGTGAGTTTAAAACGGTCACAGGTATGTATCTGTGGCTCTGTATTAATGCCACAGTCAGCAGACACTCTCCGTTTCACCCCAGTCTAATGGTTTTGTTCTAAATCACAGCTAACTAAATGGCTTTAGCAGCGCTCTCATTTCCAGGTCCAGTCAGCTGTTAAATGCTGATCTCCTGTCACATCCTCTCCCTGTTTTCATTCCATTAACCACTTCATTTCTCTGAGCGCTCACAGTGACAGATGAGTTCACCGGGGCAATCTAACAAGAGCGGGTTGTTAACCTTTGACATGAACTCTGGTAAGCTGAAGAGCCAACCTCCTTTTTAAATCTGATGTCAACTGGAGAAAAGACATTAATATCAGCAGGTAATTATTCTTAGGATTAAGTTCATGTTTGATATGTGTGCATAAAAGGTACAGTGTCTTCTCTCTTCACACAGCAAACACTGCTGCACTGGCCTTTGTGCTGAATCGTGCTACAATAGCTGGCCTAATGCATGCCTTGTGCAACAGATGATAGTTTATGATTAAACCCATGCTGATAGGTGGTTGAATAGCTTAGCAGCAGTGAGGATTTTTGCTCAGGCTCCTGCAAGGGCAGCTAGGCGGGGACCATGAATGGATTTATTCCAGTTGCTCTCACTGGCTCCCACAGCAGATTTGCATCTGTGCAACAGGCTGCTGGAGCTGAATCTCCCCTGTGCATGAAAAGCCTCTGCAGACATGGTGAGTACACAACCTTTCTACACTGTCTCCCACATGGAGCTGTTGACATTTCCTCGCTGTCACAGGTAGCACTCTGCTCTACATTATAAGATTTCATTGCAGACTGACATTTCAGGTTTTCAAGCTAGATAAATACAATAAAGTGTCATGCATGCTAACATGAGTTTGGAGGAGGAGAGATGTTCACAGCAAGCCACGGTGAGGTTTGTTTGAAGTTTGAGGTTTTAACCAGCGGTAATCGTTTCTGTAGTGCCCATTCATGCCACAGATCGAGCAGATTAGACCGTTGCTATGATACCTGTTGATGTCACTGCTCGGTCTGAGGCTCTGGTCCTGACATCTGTCTGCTCTGCTGGTACATAATTGTGACTGCTCAGCTAGGGACAGAGCGTTCATGTGTAGATTGTGCAATAAAATGCTATCTATTTGGACGATGTTATGCAATGTTGACTCTGCAGGGCTGAATGAAATAAATTTCACTTTGAACCTGTGTTGTGACCCTGCATCATGTGTTAGAGGAAAAGACCAACCACCACCACCCCCTCTCCACCACCACATGCCTTTGAACCAGCTAGATTTTTAAACTAGGAATGTGGCCTCTCATTGTTTCCAGATGGTTTCCTCTACAACCAATCAGAGTTTGTGTTTGTGAAACTGCCCCTCTCAAATCTGCTGCACTGTTCCCTCTGCTCTGTCCTCACAGGCTGGTAAGGTCCAAGCTCTGACTGAAGAGGAGAGGGCCCACATACTCCCCTTGCTACGCAACGCTCAGTGGGTGGAGGTCGTTGGACGAGATGCTATTTACAAAGAGTTTATTTTCAAAGACTTCAATCAGGTTCTTGCATCATTGTCAAATATCACTTTTAAACTTAAATGACCCATATAACCGCTCTACCTTTTTATTTTAATTTTTGTATTTCTCCCCCTCCAGGCTTTTGGCTTCATGTCCAGAGTGGCTTTACATGCAGAGAAGTTGGACCACCATCCTGAGTGGTTCAATGTCTATAATAAGGTACGCAAGCCTAATAATATATGAAAATAAGATTACAGCCTATGGGGTGGGGGTTGTTTTCCTGGCACTGTGGACAGCTGGCTTTTGTTACTATAGAAAAGCCCAACATTGGGATCATGAATTAGCTTCAAAATGACCTCTCTTAAATGTCATTTTTGCCTTAAAACAATAAAGAACATGTGTTTTTTGTTTTTGAATTTAAAAAGTATTTATTTTTTTAACCCAGGGTTAGGGGAAGATGGGATAAGTAATTTTCACCCAAAGCTCTAAAACACCAGATACCTAGTCGACACCAAATGTCAGGTAAACGACTAGCTAGCTGTGAACCGTTTAAAGATGGCAGCTGCAGGTCTCTTCGTCGGGAATTTAACCCATGACTGTGTCTGAAAATTGTGCTAACAGACTTTTCTCAGCGTCAAATGTGTAACCGGTTAATTACATCCATGTTACACGGCAGCCAATTTAGCATGAAATTGTAATTTAACACAGGTGTTACTAAACGCGTGTCTTGTGTAGGCACGAGCCCTAATTAATGTGATTAATACCACGTGAGTTTCTCATTTCCAAGTCAAAATGGCTTTTGCTAAACTTGCAGTGTTTCCTGTTGGGCACTCAGGGTGTCGTCTGGTTTTGTCAAAACCTTAAAGGACACTTTCCCAGGGTCTTACCTTGTGCTCATGCTTCACCTGTAATGACTCCATAACAAATGGCGGCAAAGCTCTTTGTCGAGTGGTATTTTGAAGAAAACTCATTCAAATTTGCATTGATTCACCACTTTGTGCATTCTCCTTAACGCAGGTCCAGATAACTCTCAGCACGCATGACTGTGGAGGGCTGTCCCAACGTGACATCTCTTTGGCCACCTTGATTGACCAGGCATCTCTAATGTGAGCAGAATGTCACCGGTCAAGGCAGAGAAAACTAAAGTGCTCTTCACATGGGTTTTTATTTAAAGGGGGGTGGTAATTATAAGCTTAAGGAAATGGTATAAATTCCAATGGTACATTCATCTTTCTGTCCCAACTATAGGCCCATTCCTGCCAGAGCGCAATGGAGCGATGCTCCGCCAAGTTCTCAACAAGCGAAGAAATAAAATACTGTAATTGAACTAATCTGGCTTAAATTTAAACGTCATTAAAGAATATCTAATGATCCAATAAACCAAACTGTATGGTCAAAGCTATAAAACTGATATTTGCAGCTTATTGCGTATCTGTTTGGAGTTCCCAGTCAAACTTTTTTGGGGGGGCAGCATCGTATTTAAATAAATCGTACATACACGATTTACTAAGTGTATGTGTATACAATTAACTTCAAACTGTGCTGAAATTAATACCGGGAACACGTCTGACAGTAACTGTGTTACATTTGTTTTGCTCCAAATGATGAGGGTGCTAAAGCTTTGGCTGTCACACAACCATAAGGATGGTTAATACAGGCAGCAAGTTCATTTCTTGACAGTGATCTGAAGGGTTCGCGATGTTTCAAGGTGTTGGTCAGGTTTCCAATCAGACTGGACCATCATCACATGACGTGCAGAGAGGAAAACAGTAATGTGCGCATGCAGCACAGTAACTTCATTAACTGGGAGTATGGTCAGGTCCTGACCGTAAATGAGTTTGTGTTCGTCTACACCGTATTGTACCGCAGTCAAGTGAGCCCTCACATACGACGTCACAGTCAAGATAGCCGCACCTAAAATGTTGTTGCACTATTCTTACGCATATTACGGTACGGGTGCCGAATGGCTTAGAAACGCGAGTTTTCTGTATACTGGCGTTTCACGATTTTACTGCTCAATCCACTTCGACTTTTGAAATATTAGCAGTTGATATATAACAAATTACTTTATGATTCTCACACTGCACATTAAAAATAACAAATGTTATATATTCTGTAAGAGTTGATAACATATACAAAGCATTGTCTTCTCACTATACTGTACATTTCTGTTCACATGACCTTATGCCCAACTAAATAAAAATTGCTGTACTGTATTTTTGATATTGTGGGGGGTTTTGTGTTGTTGTTTGCTTTGGGTTTTTTTTGTTACAAGAAAATTGTTTGAGGTGCCGCTAATATTTCACTGGATTCTTCCTCTGAGTTACCTCCACTCTTCCTCCTCTGCCTCACAGCCCAAATAATTTTACAGTTTCAGAGAAAATTAACAGTAAACTCTACTCAAATTACATTACAATATTCTCATCTTTGAACTGATAATACAGGGAAGCTGTAAGAGGTGATGCCAATATTTCACTTGATTCTTACTCTAGGTCATCCTCACTCTTCCCACTCCGACTCACAGCCCAATTAACTGTATGGTTTCAGAGAAAATTAACTCTACCCAATTTACATATTCTCAACTTTCAGCTGATATTACAAGGAAACTGTAAGAGGTGATGCCAATATTTCACTGGATTCCTACTCTGGATCACCCTTCCTCTTCCTGCTTACAGCCCACTGAACTGCCCACAGAAAATTCTACATAGAGAGATAGACAGATGCTGTATTTATCCTGCCACATAATGAAGAGTTATTGTACACTTTTACAGAGAGAACAATAGGAATGATTTCCTGAAGTGTTCTTCATGGCTGAAAGTTTGAATCAGTTAGAGGGAGGAGCCGTGCTTCTTTACAAGGGTGGAATGGAGCAGGTGTGATGGGTTGTCCATAATTTTAGTGACCTCTGACCCTTGCTGACTCAAACTCCTCCAAATTCTCACCATTGGTGTTTCTAACCTTGCAGAATAATTTGTTCTTCCATTTGAGATTTCATTTACTTTATCAGTTGAAATTACAAGTTACAGCGCGCTGGGCATCAAATCACGTCCGTCAGCAGTTTGAATATTGTGAAAAAAGAATAGCATATATGTACATTATGGAGTGCACAGTGTTGAAGTTCCGGTAGGTGAGAGCGAGGCGTCTATGAAGTGTCACTGTTCAGCAGTCCGATGGCCTGATGGAAGAAGCTGTCCTTTAGTCTGCTGGTTCGGGACCGGATACTGCAGTACCTCCTGCCTGACGGAAGTAGTTTGAACAGTGTGTGACTGGGGTGACAGGAGTGATTGATCCTCCCTGCTTTCCTCTGACAACGCTTCTTGTACAGTCATGGCCAAAAGTTTTGAGAATGACACAAATATTAGTTTTCACAAAGTTTGCTGCTAAACTGCTTTTAGATCTTTGTCTCAGTCGTTTCTGTGATGTACTGAAATATAATTACAAGCACTTCATACGTTTCAAAGGCGTTTATCGATAATTACATGACATTTATGCAAAGAGTCAGTATTTGCAGTGTTGGCCCTTCTTTTTCAGGACCTCTGCAATTCGACTGGGCATGCTCTCAATCAACTTCTGGGCCAAATCCTGACTGATAGCAACCGATTCTGTCATAATCACTTCTTGGAGTTTGTCAGAATTAGTGAGTTTTTGTTTGTTCACCCGCCTCTTGAACAAGTTCTCAATGGGATCAAGATCTGGGGAGTTTCCAGGCCATGGACCCAAAATTTCAACGTTTTGTTCCCCGAGCCACTTAGTTATCACTTTTGCCTTATGGCACGGTGCTCCATCATGCTGGAAAATGCATTGTTCTTCACCAAACTGTTGTTGGATTGTTGGAAAAAGTTGCTGTTGGAGGGTGTTTTGGTACCATTCTTTATTCATGGCTGTGTTTTTGGGCAAAATTGTGAGTGAGCCCACTCCCTTGGATGAGAAGCAACCCCACACATGAAAGGTCTCAGGATGCTGTTGGCATGACACAGGACTGATGGTAGCGCTCACCTTTTCTTCTCCGGACAAGCCTTTTTTCAGATGCCCCAAACAATCGGAAAGAGGCTTCATTGGAGAATATGACTTTGCCCCAGTCCTCAGCAGTCCATTCACCATACTTTCTACAGAAGATCAATCTGTCACCGTCAACAGCAGTGCCGTTGACGGTGATGGGGGTATGTGCTTCTCTACACATCTGGAAGTCTACTATCTAGCACACCTGGATGTGAACCAGCGGTCTGCTTCACAAAAAGGATGCCCCTCTTAGCAGCCAAAACAGTTTTATACCACAACAAAAACAAGTATTAGTATGACTATCTTCTGGATAGTGACGCGGCGGTCCTGCCATTTCCCCCTGTGGATCTTCTCCTCCACTCCGTCCACGTCTCAGCTCGTTTGCATCTGCTACTTTCCTGGAAAAAAGAAAGAAAAACACCTCCCTAGCCGAACCTGGATTATTAATATTATCTAGCAATTCTTAGCCGGTTATTTTGTACCTATAATGAACAAAAATATAAACGCAACACTTTTGCTCCCATTTTTCATGAGCTGAACTCAAAGATCTGAAACATTTTTTACTCACACAAAGGACCCATAACTATCAAATATTGTTCACAAATCTGTTTAAATCTGTGTTAGTGAGCACTTCTCCTTTGCCGAGATTATCCATCCCTGCCCACAGGTGTGGCATGTCAAGGTGCTGATTAGACAGCATGAATATTGCACAGGTTTCCCTTTGGCCTTTTATTGTGGGCGGTCTATGTCGGAACTGGGTTGACGACCAGGCCGCACAATCTTCATATCTGGGCCTCATCTAGTGTCCAGAAATCCAGCTGTTACACACACATCTCAGGTTTTTACTTCTCTGGAGGAAACGCACCACCTGCCTCTCTTGAACAGCTGTCTCAACAAGATCACACACCTCCCATCAGTTTTAACCGGTTACAAATTCACTTATTCTGCAAGGAAAAAAGCGAGGAACAGAGAGAGCAGGAGGGAACCTAAGTTGAAACTGTGCACAGACGACTTTAAGATTTGTACATAAAGGCAATCTAACATTTGATCGCGTGATCAGTGACAAATGAATAAGTATGTAAACTGCCACTATGTTTACATGCTCCGCTTAACGTGGAAATGCGTGTGGTCGGTGCTCTCTGGTAGTTCATCACATAGCACCACACCTCTGGTCCCAACATGTGTGTTGTGTACTAAGTGTTTTTCAACTTTGTCATTAAAATGATTTTCCCCCCGTCACACTGTTTCCTGTTGTAACTTAAAAAGACGACTAAGAAATGATTTGAATCCGTTTTATTGAAAACATCACTGTAGAGCCATCTGCTACAGTCAGCTAAGCCCAATCCCCGTTGTTGGAAAGGCTGCAATGTCAGCACAAGGTCAAACACATCATTGCTACATAATGTCACTGCCAGTGAAGATTTACTGTGCAGACCTTCAGAGAATCTGTTACAGGGTTATCTGTGCCAGCTACTGCCTAAAACAACTTACGTAGAGTTCTTGAACATTCAATCATCAGTTTGTAGTATTTCTTCAATGCAATAGGATTAGTCCTTTTTAATTTTTTGTATCAGCATGGCTTTCCGCACCTTATTACTGACAACAGTATTTCAGGATGAAAGCATGGACACACGATGGTATGAACTTTTACTGTTAGCTGGATTGTTTAATCAGTCTTTAAACCAGGCACTGGCTACAAGATGGGAAATTCTTGCACGTGAGAGACTAATTACATTCATGCCAAATCTCTTCAAAAAGCTCCCAGTAAATAAAAACAGTTGAAACACAAACGTTGACAAAAAGAGTCAAATGAAGCAAAAAGGAGCGGTCACACAAATGCTTAAAATTTACTAATCAAGGCTGATAAGTTGTCATTCACTACAATGTTTCTGCTAAACATGTAGAGCATTCCCATTTGTTACACTTCATCAAGGAGAAGTTACATATTGCACAAACATGGAACTAAATTCAAGGAATTTTCAGCAACGTTAGATGAAAGCTCGTGAGAAACAGAGAGCAAGGTCCTTTTGGTGTTACAGTATGCATTGTTAAGTTATCAATCTGTGAGTAACATATCCTGCTGAGTAGATATTTACTAGAATACATCATGTCCACAGTCAGTCAGGGCAAACAGCTGATTTCTCCCAAGTTTAAAGAATCTCCATCTGTGGATCGGTCACAGCGGAGATGTTCCCTTTCAGTGTATTTACGAACACTTTAGTGCAGTCGGTCAAATGCCCCAAATGCTGTAACGCTTTTGTTATGTGAGAAATGGAAAACTGACGCCCAGTTTGAATGGGTTTCACTGGATGAAATAATGACGTTTGCATTTAGTGGAAACTGAGGTAGATTGAATTAGGACACAAATTATTACAACGAGGTGACACACAGGTGACTTTGCAGAATACAGAGGAATAATTGAGTTTCTGCTACTTGATTATCCAAGTAACTGATAAGTAGCTGGAGAGCTTTGGATATCACTAGCCTCTTTCAAAATATTAATGCCCCTATTCTCTCTTATTAAAATTAAGAGTTTTAGTGGATATTAATAACATTAAAAACTCCCATTCCCACCGTCTATGATACCAACCACAGTAGATGAACCACAAATGAAGGTAAATGAGTGCTAACAAAACAAGGACATACATGTTCAGGCTTGCAGATAAATTCTGGTTTCAAGTGATGTACATATTAACCTGATATGTAGTTTTTAGGGCATTGCAATGCTTTTACATTAAACCACCCTTTTGATGATAATACACAGGCATGTACAGCCAGTTCAGAGCAGTGCATCAGTTTATAAGCTACAGGCAGCACAGCGATTCTAGCACATTTTGAGCTTTCGAGTAGTTTGTTTTTGCAAAGTCGTCGTGGACAGTGAAGTGAAGCGGTGACGGCATTGAAATGTTCTGGTATTTTAAAAAAACTGAAAGGTTTTACTATGCAATCAGTAGATATCATGACAGACGTGTATTAAATGAAAGCTAAAATCGAAATGAAATGTAAAACAGAAAAAACAAACACATTTCCTCTACATAATTTAAAATCAAATCAGAGGTTAAAACTCGTTTGGACCCAGTCATGTCTTCTCTGTACCATTTAGGCGCAGTGTTACAAGGAATTTCCCTCTAGGCTGATTAGAATGACAATGGCTTGTGCTTCAAAGATTGCTGCAGATGTTTGGTTTTTATATATATATATATATATATATATATATATATATATATGGTGCAGGTATGCAAGATAAGGCAACCGTTGAACGATTTAAAAATCAGAGCTCTGGGAGGAGGCGAGAGCGTTTCCCTGCATGCAGTGTTGTCGGGCCAGGAGGGACCAATCCCTTTTCAGTGGGCTTTGCCGTTGCCATTCATGTGGCTGATGTTTGACTTGGTCACCTCAGTGCTGTAGAGACAGTCCAAGAAACCTCGGGAGATCTCCGTGACCAGGGATCTATCTGGGATGGCCTGGGCCATGCCGTAGATCGCTCCCTGCAAGAGCAGGAACATAAGTGAGCTTACAAACATCCAGACACATCATCCGTCTCCTAAAACAGGTTTTCTCTTAGCTATATACTTTCAGACGCAGAAGGCAGCTGCATTTAGAGCTGGGCGATAGAACGATAACGATATGTATCGCGATATAACTTTTACTCGATAGAGAAATTAAGCTATCGCGATAGACCTCGCCGCTCTTGTCCTCAAAAAAAAAAAAAAAAAAAAAAAAAAAAAAAAGGTCAGCCAATCCAAACTAAGTAGCGCAGAGCCGAACCAATCACAGCCGCAGCGTCACGTCGCGTGACTTGTTACGTACAGCACAAGTGCCAAGCCGCACGTGTGTTTGTTTGGGAAGCAGCCAGCGGGTAATGGAGGAAATGAGTGTGCCGACTAGAAAAATCAACCGAGCGTGACCGAAGAGAAAACAGATGATGGTTCCAATGTCGGACAGATTGTCGAACGGAAGAGCCATAGAAGCTCCGTAGTGTGAAGGTATTTCGGCTATTTCAAGTCTGACAAAAAACAGAGTAGCGTGCACTGTAAATTGTGCCGAAAGCAAGTCTGGAAATACAATAAACCGGTGCATGCGTCACACTGCGCCACGTTATTGTTTCGGTGAAATTAACTTCTACAATACTGTTAATTCTACTCTCTGCAGTGTTTAAATGCTTACATATACACACAGTTACTGTCCGTCCACACACACGACTCTGTTCTGCTTCTATGCCCCAGCTTTGTTTACGTTTTCCCACCGAGGCTTCTAGACTTCTGATTGGCCAATATTTCTGCACGGTTAGGAATCTAGCGCCACCTGCTGCTTTGGCATGTTCATAGCAGCGTTTTCCTTCATTTCTGCCTTTATGTGTGGACGGGATTATTTTTTAAAACGAAAACGGAAAATCTCCGTTTTCAAAAATACCCGTGTACGTGTGGACGTAGCCTCAGTCTCTGACTGGAAGCGCTAATTCGTCATTCGGCTTTTGTCAGACTAAAGTAACTGTTAAAACTGTTTGAAAAGCTCAGCTATACAACAAGGAGAGATTGAGAATTTCCTTTTAGTTCTCAGTTTATTTGATATTGACAAAAGTTAGTCAGTTTTGTCTGTTCTTCTGTAAAACAAACTAAGATTTATTTTTAGAATTAATATTTTGTTTCTAAGTGGAATTGACAATTTAGTCTGTTTCGTTTGTTCTATTTTGAAACTTAAACGCTTTAGTGGCTGCCTTTTGTGTAGTTTGCAATATTTGCCTTTATTTATCTGAAAAAGTCTCATGTTCCTTAAGTACATCTACCCTGTTGAACTTATTATGGGAAATAAATATTTAAATCAAAACAAGCTGCTGATTATTTCACATTTTACTTGTGAGCAACGGCACATTTAAATCTTACAAATATAGTTATTTGGCTTATATCGTGATAGATATCGTTATCGCCTGAAATGAAAAAAACATATCGTGATATGAAAAAATCTCATATCGCCCAGCTCTAGCTGCATTAATAAAAAAATTCCAGTTAAATGGCAGCACAGATGTTACTGTTTTTGTTTGCTTTTGTTGCATTTGGATTCATATAACCTCTTGTACCTCTCCAATGTGATGAGTGAACTGACTGAAGAACAAATGAAACTTCAGAAACTAACTTCTAGTTATATGGAATTCACCTTAATCTGCAGCAAGATCTGTTCTCAGTGTTAACTACGCTGCTGACAAACCTGTCGGGCACAGTGCTGCTTGTCCCACGTGGGTGGAGTTTAAAAGCTGGCACACAAAATAGCTGCTTGTGTCGACTCAAATCGAAGGTTTTATACAGCAACAATGCAAAATGCCACTTCCCTTCCCAAAATACCCACAGAATGTTAAACCGAAAAGAAAGCTAAATACACAGCACTCAGCATGATTCCTCTCCAGTGGCTACACTAGCGAGCACTACAAAGGTGAAGTCAGCTTGATTTGAATGATAAAGGTATAGTTTGGATCTACAGTAATATGTAATCTCCCTTGGTTTCCTCCTACAGTCCAAAGTCAGGTGAAGTAGCTGAATAAGGTATGAATTTATCTATATGCAGTAGGCTCAGACTGTGACCCTGTCATTACAATAGGATTACAACATCCTGTCATGGATCATCACAGCAAAACTGTGATGTAATGATAAAGAAAGATTGGTGTCTTTGTGTTATTTAAACTTCTTAAAAAACCCACATGTTAATGATGACTATGTAGATAAGTAAACCAAACTCACCATTCCTGTAGTTTTCTCTTTGGGGTTCTTCATGATGATGGCGACCTGCTCTTTGACATCACGAATAAAGTGATCAGCGACCCCTGGCTGAGTGTGCAAAACTGTGCAGCAAATGTGGATGCTGTGAAAGCAACGATTGTGAGGTGTAAATATTTATCATGCCATCACATTTACTGAGACGTTATCGTTTGTTTTACATCTACCTGGACGGGTACTGCAATGTGTTCAGATTCCAGCCCTTTGACGTCAGTGCGTTAGACAGACGGAAAATATCAAAATCATCCGAGCCGATGGCCACCACCGACACCTCCGGATCCCCAAACACAAACACCCCTTTAATCTTGCGGATTCTGACAAACAGAGAAGAAGACAGAAGAATTTTAAAGAAGATAATAAATTACAGACTCTGTAATTTATTATGTTCAGTGTAACAAGTCTGTGTCTTACTCTGTTTTGATCTTGTGAGCTGTGCTGACGATCTTCTTGGTGGCGTCTACGTAGCCGTTCTCTCCCATATACATCATGGTCGCCCAGCAGGCGGCGATGATTCCTCCTGGCCTTGAGCCCGCTATAGAGGGTGAGGCATAGATCCCCCCTTGCCAGTCAGCAGCTACAAAGTATTGGTACTGACGGTACTTTTTATCGCTGTAGAGGATCACTGAGGAACCTTTGGGGGCGTAGCCATACTGGAGAGAAACGTAACACATGCACACAAGGTGCAGAATTAAAACAAGCATATCCCTGTACATACCACACATAGATTGTTCTATGTGTGGTATGTATATATACACTAGAGATGGCACGATACCACTTTTTTATGTCCGATACCGATACCGATATCATAAATTTGGATATCTGCCGATACCGATATGAATCCGATATAATGTTTTTTAATCAACAAAACTGTTTTTTTAAAATATCTTGCTGCATTTTGTATAAGTTCATACTCAAGTTTAAAACAACAACTACACTAAAGCTATTCTGTTATACCTATATGCAAAAAAAAAATATTTCATAGTTCAGCAATACTGATCAATCTAATAAACTTAAACCTACACCATCCTCCCTATTCTGGTATTTTAAAGAGTACTTAGCATAAATATTAAGCAACCTAACTAATAGGGTTCCAACTCCCAGCAACAACAAAAATAAATAAATAAAAAATAGGGAACCACCCCTCACGCTCCACCTCATGATGCTTAATCGACGTAATCAACCTTAATTTGATGCAGTGTGAAAAAAAATGCACAGAAATCAATTATTTTTCAAGAAATATTAAATAGATTCAACATCTTTCTTCAACAAAATTGCAGACTGCACAGATGGTACCTTCCCAAAGGAAAAAGTACTATAGCTTACTAGGGTATATATATTAGACTTAATAGTTACTATATACAGTAATTGACTTCTATTCATTTTACATCAAATTAAAACTTTGGGTGTCAGATAATTATTTATTAAAAGCTCGACATTTTAAATGAGAATAAGAAAGAAAAGTATGTCTTTGTGCCCCCTTTTCCCTGTTCATGCCCTATCGGCCCCCCTGGCTAAACTTTGCTAGATCCGCCCCTGCACAGTTACCAGCGTCAGCTACGTAGAAAAAGATCCTGGTGTAGAAAGTAATATTAAATACATTCTAACAACAGCTGATCAAGCTTAAACGTGCTGCTGTTGTTCAGCCGCTGGTTTCCTCTTTCTGGTGCAAAGTGGGCCAAAAGCAAACTAGAGACACGGACTCCCGACAGAAAAGCCGATCAGCTGATCGTTAAGCAGTTTCATGATTGAAGTAGCAGCAAGAAGAGGCAGTCGTTTGTTAAGCTTAACGCAGGAATGCTTTACAAACATTCAGAGATGGACTTACACACTTGCTTTACTTCTCTCGGGGATAACTTTGTCGGAGATGAAATGCCGGGTTGCTAGCGAAACTCCACATGCTATCCAGACCACCGACAGGTCCCGCATGCCACAGCCGCTCTATCACGTGATGCATACTGCTCCGACGTGCTAACGTTCTGAGGTGAGTTACGGCGTGTTGCAAGTTTTGTGAGGTGCTTTCGTGATATTTAATGGATCGGATTACATTTTTTATTTTTCTCCGATATCCGATCCAGTAATTTAGGTCAGTATCGGACCGATACCGATACGTAATATCGGATCGGTCCATCTCTAATATACACACACATGTATATTGTTCTAGAAAGATTTGATCTGAAGGCTGTTCAGCCACTCCTTACCTTGTGTGTGTCTGCAGAGATGCTGGTAACACCTTTTACCCTGAAGTCAAATGGGGCGAGTGGGTAACCAGCCTTGGCCATGAACACAATAAGAAAACCACCCAGACAGGCATCCACATGCATCGGGATGTTGTAGCGTACAGCCAGCTGCAACACATCGAGAGAAAGTGTGAGGGATTTGACTTCCCAGTTTTTGTCAACAGTACATATAAAAAAAAATGGTGCACTTCTAACCTTGGCTACTTCCTCAATGGGATCTATGATTCCATGAGGAAACTGGGGAGCTGAGCAGACAAGCATGGCTGTGTTCTTGCTGATGGCTCTCCTCATGGCCTTGAAAGAGAACAAACAACACTGGAATAAATAATGCCTGGAAACAGAAGTCAGCACATGCTGTCTACGCGTGTTCTCGCTCACCTTCACATCCACTTTCATAGTTTTCTTGTCGAGAGGAATGTGAACCAGCTTCATCCCAAAATAATGTGCCGCTTTGTCAAAAGCTGCGTGGACGCTCACAGGTGCAAGGCTGCGGAAACAAAAGCAGGACACGAAAATGATTTCATGACTTTCTCTGGCAGGAACAAGCCTTGACACGGACCCTGTGTCCTGTAAAGCTCGGCTTACATTTCAGGGTGTTTGACGCCTCGCTCGTATGCGATGTCTCTGTATGCTTTGCAGGCCATCAGTATGCTCTCGGTTCCTCCTGAAGTGACCTGCACAAAGGAGCGGCAAGGATAAGACAAATTCAGTCCACCTTTTCTAAATGTAGGGATAAAGGTTTGTGCATCGGTCTGATAACAGAGTTGCAAAAAAGAAATCTTTGGGATCACCAGAATTTCTTCACTGATCATAAAAGTGGTCAGATATTCAGCAAAGTCTCATTATAACTTTTCATGACTTTGAGTTACAACACAAACTGCAATTTTATTTCTTTGTATTTCTATTAAGGAGACTAGACTAGAAGTGGGTTTTAAATTGTCCCTGTCTATTATTATTATTGTATAACTGTGACGGAAATCCTGCCGATAAAGAAAATCCTTTTCTTGCAAGTGTCTACTGTATGGTGACTTACTGTGCCACAGGAGTTAGGCCCACCATGGAAGAGTGTGCAAGCCATTCTGACAACCTCTGCTTCCATCTTCCGTACGCCAGGAAAAATGTCTGGGTGGAGTGGATTGCTCCATGCAAAATCCCCATATACCTAAAAATAACCCCAAACAAACAAACAAATGAATGACAAAAGTAGTAAAGTGTTGCATAAACTGCAAACCTCAAACCAGGGTGAAACCAATGTCATCGAAAGGACCGACCAGGAAATGAAATCAAAAAAAATTACTTTGTTACTGTAAAAACTCCAAAATGTATTCAAGCTTGACCCTGGCCATTAATGCTTGGAATGCCAAAATCTGCAAATGTATACAGAGATGCATACCTTCACTAGGAGGTTGGTCAGTGACTCATCACCCCAGTACACTGCCCCAGAAACCAATCCCTTATCCCACTTCACCTCATCTGCAACAAAAGATTGAGTCTTGAGAAACCACTGGCTTTCTCAAAGATATTATCCTTTTGAAAGATAAGTAGACAAGTTTTCTTATCAGCAATGAAGATTAGAAATACTGATAAAGAAGCAGGAATCTCAGGGCTGAATGAGGACTTACTCAGGGTGTCGTACTCCTTGATTTTCTCCATTACTTTGGCCTGAGAGAGACCTTTGGAGGGAAGCTCTGTGGTGTAGCTCATCCCCTCCTTGAGGGTAAATAGACTAGCAGACATGTCATCCAAAGCCTTGTTCAGCTGGCTCTGGATCTGATACAAAGAGAGGACAGAGTTACTTTACAGGCACAAACAGCAGTAGAGTAACGTAACCCATAACCTAAAATGGATATAGGAGAAGTAACAGTATTGCTGACTGAACAGAAGTAACCACATGTTATCACCAGAGCATCATCTTAATCGTGCCAAAGGTCTGTCATTCCCACCCATCCCCCTCCATGACTTTGATATGCAGTCATCCAAGAATGACTCATAATAACCCCAGACACTCGTCAGCACACACCAGAAGGGGGGAAAATAAAAAAGGGAAGAGATTTACCACTGATACTTACTGCCCCGCCAACGAAGGGTATTTTTCTGATGAGTCTAAAGCACTGCTTCTTGATTCGTGATGTCAGACCTATTAACCAGAAAACACAAGGCAGCAGCTGTGGTGAAATGTTAGCATGCATGCATCCACAAATATTAAGCAGCTGACTGTGACCCATAATCATACGTTAAGGGAAGGCGTAGTCACGAGCCCCTTTCACTCTGCTCGCAAACACACTAAAGAGCTAGATTTTTACCAAGAAGCCACACTCTGACCTTTCCCTCTCAGAGAGCTACAGATGGCTGGCTCTGACCTACTCGCTGAGGAATTTAAGCACCGATTCATTGGAAGATCTATAAAGTCGAGACAAATGATGGCTTTGCTCGGTTGTGCCGCAATTCCAGATAGTGTGCACTACATTAGCAGATGGTTAGCTGATTACATGCGTTATCTCAAGTCTCAAAGACTCTAGCAGGCCTACTTTGGACCCATTCTTATTGTGTGAAAGATTACTTTCTTGCTGGAAGAGGAAGCCTTTGACCCATAGTGCTCCCACTGTGGTGATCACTGTCACTCCGATGATCTGCCACGGCTCCAGATGGGCACAGCGCGAGTTCACCTGCTGCCGGCCCTCCTCCAAATACAGCAGCACCATCTCCTTATACACCTCCAAGGCACTCTGGACATAGAGACACACAATATGCATTACAAGAGAAGTGCAGAGCAACCATCAGCTTTTCTCTAACAACAATCTGGATTTACAGAAGGCTCAAACTATTCAGTCAACAGCACTCATGTTTCCTGTGATACAGATCTCTTACACGACTATGGTGATATGGGGAAGCTACCACTGAGTGCCATGTATTGAGAAAGTTAGTCACTGTTTGACAGCATAATGACTGCTTTCCTGCAAAATGAGGTAACAGTTAAATTTCATCTCACTTAATCTGAATTTTTTTTTTTTTTTAAACAAGACACATGACTTGTGACTGTGCAATAGGAGCAGATGTACAGGCATCCAGTAAAACACTGCAGGTCAGGCCATAAACCATCAAAGACAGTGACTGACAACACATCCAATTACTTTAAGGGAAAGTAACTAATCTTTCAAGTGCGAGTACTTACTTTTGAAGACATTGCCAGACCTACAGATCCCACCCCCACACACTTTAAACGCACTCGGCACTTTTCCTGACTGTCAGGTGAAGAGACAGCCAACACTCGGTACACCAGGTGAAAGTGAGAGAACACGTTCAGCGAACTGTAGATCTACAAGCAGACTCCTCCCACTAGTCACATAACACATCGAGCCCATTAAGGTAATCAGTCAGGATTAGACGAGACGGGAAAGACTGAGCTACAAATTTACGACGAGGTATAATTTACGTCTCTTTCAAAGCACGATCACAGGTGAATACTTTCCTGTCAGTTCAAATGCGCATGTAATGATTTAGCCCGAGGAGATCTAAGTGAGCCTTAATCACAGTGAAGTGCCCGTCAATGGGATTGCATAAGCGCAGCAAATTTGTCTTTGCATTATCTCCCTCACAAAGTCTTTTTACAACATAACAGCAGGCAGTTTGATCGTGAGGACTTGCCACCTCAGCTGCAATAAGAAAGCTTAAGGTTCAACAGCAGTATCTTAACTAATCACAATCTGTTCTGCCACAGCAAAAATAACACAATGAGGCGAGTCCTCTTAGTGCGACGGAAAGGCCGTTTACTGTGTGAAAGAACAACCTAAGATGTTGCCCCCCCCCAATTAAATCCTAGGTAAAGGGTTGTTAGTGAGCCATGGGAGTCCTACCCCCTGACCAGACAGCAGCTGCCATACCTGCCTGTTTTGGACAGCCTGTTCTCATACAGGTTTAGCAAGATCAGCTGCAAAGAGCTGACTGAAGCAACAGAAAATAAGCAACTAACATATGTTGAATGGGAAGCTTGACTTGAGTCATGACAGGCATGTAATTTAGCACACCGCCCACATTTGATTGCTGTCACACATCTGTCAACTAAACAAATAAATAAATACATGAATAAATAAATAAAGATTAGATCACTCCCTTTTTTGACTCTACTTCAGCCTCAGATCCCACACACACAGCTTCCCCTCAGGAAAACCTACACCAGGTTCACACAAAGCCTCTTGTACTAGTTTCGTGCTACTCCTTGTTGAACAGTGGACACCCATTCTTTTGCTCAAACCCACCCTATACAACATTTAACTATTCTTCTAATGAGACCTTTTGTTGTTTCAAATGGGAGGTCATGTTCTCGTGGAAATATACTGGGCGTGAGGTGGTTGCTCCTGGATACATGAAGGAAAAAACAGTCAGCTTGCTAAAACATCACCAAAGCTCAGAGAGATGAGGAGATCACTGAGGGGGGAGAATAATTACAGATGTGGCGTCTGGAAATTTTTTATTTAAACCTCTACAAAGCCTCCAGATTGCCACAGTATCAAACGATATTTAGGTCAACATCAAAAGTATGTTTTTTGTTTAGTTTTTTTCCCCCCTTGAGATAATTCTTCTCTCTCCTGTGATGACCTGAAGGAGCTCAGAGTGATTTCTGCCCGGACAGCAGATCTGTTTCAGACCAGCTGCCATGTCTTTTGTCTGCCTCTGATTACTTCAATTAGAAAGAAAGAAAAAAAAAGCACTGCTTGCACAACCTTAAACAACTCTCCCGTGGGACTACTAAGAGTAGTGCTTTGTTTAAACTTCCTGCAGGTTTATGTTGAACAGGATTTCTACTTTTAGACAGAGGCAGCTACAATAAACAATAGTGAATGAGCCGCAAAACACGCACACAAAGAGGAAGGATTTTATTTTATTAGACTTTAAACCAATAAAAGTGCACCATGAACCTGTAGTTACATCTTGTATACCATCTTTTTATAACAGGGCCAAAAAGTATCGATGAAGATTAAATGTTTCCTGAAAAACAACCATATGTCTGTAACACGAAGCTCTCATAACAAGAGTGCCTGCCAGTGTTTGTGGACTCGGAGCATCCCTCACAGGAAAACAACTCGGGCCATTAGCTCACTTCAGTACTGATAAACAAGTCTGCTTCTTCGGGCGTCCTGAAGCCGCACTGTCATTGTCCCGTCTGCTACACTGCCTGTAACGTGAGACGGAGAGAAAGTACAAAGACACCTACCCAGTAGTCCATGTTCTCGAGGCAAACTGTCACCGAAAGTTCCCTTTATTTAGCCTGCTTCTCGGGGAAGTCACCTCCAGCAGCCTTTGCTATGAGTCCTCTGCTCTCATCTACATGCTACTACCAAACACAGCAGCAAGCTAACCCTGATTGAGGAAGTCACAAATACACTCGCGTATAACTGCACGCGGTCTGCGCATGTGTAGATCTGATGATGCTGTGCCGCTGTGAAATCTACCAATCTACCAGGCACCGCGTGCTTTGTAGATCTTCTCTCCGAGTCGCAGGAACGTCGCACGTTTTCACACCCACAACTGGATGTGAAATGCTGCGTTCAGAGACGCCACGTAAAAGACAATTTGCCGTCATGTGAGTCCAGTAATGCCATGGAAACCATCGTATTTATTGAAATATTTACGCCTCGACCTTTACCCCAGAAATGTTTGACAAGCAGACAACAAAGTACCTTTTCGTAATAAATCTTAATTTATCCACATTTATTCAGATGTATGACTGTGCATTGCTCAGATCATTTCGGCATTTCAGTTTTGTTCAGCGGAGAACAATCAATTTTTTGGCAACCTAAAAACAAAGGTATCTAAAAACATATATTACTAAGGGTCACATTCTCTGATTCTCAGATAATTATAAAGACAGATAATGGCTCTCATTCCTTGATAGACACGTTCTTGTTTACAACTGGATCATAATCGTTTACTTTTATTCTACTTAAAGTATACATATTTTAACATCGGTGAACGCCTCATTTAGCATTTTGTGTAACAAGACGAAATTCTGTCTAGAAGGGAAAACAGCGCCGCAGAGCTGCCGGGTACTGTAACTGCACATCTAAATACACTATTTTTGAGTGGGATATCTTCTTTTGGAGACAATTAAAAAAGTAGTTGTACAGCTGCCGTTTTATTGATAAAATTAAATTGATCGTCTTAAAAGAACATGAATAAAAAGTTATTAAACTAGGTTGACTTGTGGAATAAGGCTAAACCAACACAATAACCCAGACACATTATGTGTTTTGCTCTTTTGTTGTTGTAGTGGTAACTGAAGTCCATGTAGTTAAATTGCCCTGGATAGTCTGTGCGTCACTTTTATCACATTTAGAGTTGAGCTCTTCATCTGTTTGTCATATAAAACCAGTAAAAACATCCTAAATATAATTCTTTTAGCCTGAAATGTATTTATTTTTTCCCCTAAAGTGACCCAAAAGATACAAAATTCAAACATTTTAAAATTTTAGCCTGTGGTACAGGTGTTATCAAATCTTGTGCAATGAGGCTGTTCTGAGGTAAACCTGAAACTTTTATGTTTTGTGTTCTAAGTGTTACACTATTAAAAAAATGTTTATATTAATCATTATAGACGATAGTGATGATATTTTTTTAATGATACAGAACTGAGCAGTGTTTAATGGATGTAATGGTTATAAATGTTTATATGATAATTCCCAATTGTTCCAGAATGATGTTTTCGCCATTTTCACTTTCAATAAAACATATTTGAGTTATTATGACTGTTCTTTTTTCATTTCTTAAGTAAAAGAAGATATGATATTACTGGTAATAGATGTTTTTCCTCTAAAAATGAGTGCTGTAATACCAGTAAAATAGATTCCCCCTGCTTTCTGAAACACTCATTAAGGAACAATCATATATTTATTGCTGTTCGATGGGAATTTTTATATTCTAAATAGATCTATTGTTCAAAATTGAATATAGGCACTTGTTATGAACAAAGTCTTGGCCAGGGTCAATTTTTTACATGCATCTTACTATGTGTATATATCATATATACTATGATGTATACGAATAACCCAAATTAAACCTGAAATATGACAGGTTTGAAAACTTCTCCAGAATTGTGCTTTTAGGCTAATTACAATTGTTTGGGATTTTGATATGGAAGCTTTCACCCTTTAGATTGTGTACTTTCATCAAACAACTCAGCTGAACTGACTTTTTTTTCTTTCTTTTTTTGTTAACTGTTCATTGTGATTCACTAGAGTTGCGAACGAAATTGGGCGATTAGTACATATGTTTGTTGAATTACAAGTTTATTAAATAATTTCTTTATTGTCTTACTTAATATACAACGCTGCAAATAAAATCATATTTTTGATTTATTCAGGTACGTTCCTGCCAGCAGACAGACAGGTAAGCGCAAATCCACCATATTTCTTTACGTGTTCTGTAGAAGACTAAAATAGTCTTCATAAATTAAAAACGCCAACAGAAATAACTTTTTATAAATAGGTTATCTTTACTGTCTAAATCAAACATTTATAACTGATTAAAACCTTAATGTCACATGTCCCTTGAAGCTACCATCCCTTCGCTGAAAATTCAACATTTGCTCTTTTTTATCTACAAAGAGCCGCTAATGAACACGAGGTTTCGCAAATAAGCTATCAGAAACAAAGAAAAAACATTATGTAGTAGTTTAGAGGGTGAAAGGGGGCGACTTGCAGCCACCGTCCTATTTGTGTTTAAAATCTCCAATCTTTACAAAAAGACAAACTGTCTCCAAAGGACACCTATTCCGCTATAATTGGTGTACACTGTCTTCAAAAGCTGGGGTGAGAGGTACAATGCCTTGCCTGTGAAAGGAAACTCCAAAGCACATTAAAAGTGAATTACTTCTTGTGTAAAGTGTGTTCGGGGTCATGCTGGTCACGACGCGCGCACTTCTCCAAAAGCGCACACGTCTCCAAAGGCGCACTCCATACTTTCTAAAAGGCAGTCATATTGTTGAGGGGTCTCACAAGAGGTGTACATATGGCATCCGGGTTGCAATTAAATGTTTTTAAGATGTTTTTCCTTTCTTGAAGAAGTTTCCTTTTCCTTTTTTTCTCTCCCGGCAGCTCTTTGCTAGAAAGAACAAGAGGAGGGGGGCACATTGAATGGCTTCGCTGCTAGTTTGGGATGACAACAATCTGGTCAGCGAGTTGTTGGACTTTGATTGTCCCCCTCAAAACGTCCTTCAGACAAAAAGCCGAAGACGAAAATAAAGCCCCACCTGGTACCTCTGTTTGCTAAAATAATAATAAATAGATTTCGTTTAATAAATAAGCAAAGGAGACTGTAAAGTGAAGTAGCAGAGGAAGTATTAATCAGGAGCATCAGGCAGGTATCACCTGCTCGGTAGCTTGCTTAGTTTATTGTTAAATATTGTTAAATCACTTTTCGTACCAAGTCTGCTCCGATATCTACCATTACCACAGCAACTGGCCGCTTATGTTTGCCTATACTTTGCATAACAAGCAGGACACTACAGCACACTGATAAAAAATCAAGGAGACAGACTGACAACTTCAACCCACACCTGTCCACGATATCCTAATATGGATTTGGCATCAATGAATATTTGTAAAGTGGTAATATTCAGTTTACTTTAGACTTTTCGGGCCTTTTATAACAGCAAGGCACCATCTCCTATCGCCCTAGTATATTTGTCCAGTTTATTGAAAGCATATGGTTATCAGATTGTTCCCAAAACACATATTTAGACAGAAAGTTAAGGAGAGCTTTTTGTGATCCTTTGTTGGCAATTGTAAATCATGCTTGAGCCCCGCCACGCTTCCCTTTCCTCCCTTACCCAGGCTAGAACGTATCTGCACACTGTTGACTCTTTTTTCTAATCTTTAATGTGTTAAAATAAAGTTTTATTAGAAAATAGCAACGCGTCACTGAATTGTGGCGATCTTGGACAAGTTTTTGGAGATGTCATAGCGCACAGACACAGGCTCACATTATAGAAGAAAACGAGCTTTTATTGTTGCGAAACACAAAAAGACCCTTTGTATCATCGATTTACACAGCGGATTTCACCTTCCCACCTCTCCTTTTTTAGTTTGCTCCATGCGTAATTGTCTTATCCAAATACCGGAGCTTTGCGCTCTAACGCAAGAAGCAAATGTTTATCCAAATATATGCCATTTAAAAACAACACTTGTTTAATATAGGTAAGGTTTTCTGAGCTAACAAAGAGGTAAAATAATCTTTAAAAAAGACTCATCGAAGCAATAAGTAAGGACCAACTTGTAGGAGCTTAAAGTTCTTTTAACGTCCGCCTTACCAGGTAGTGTGATGTGCGCAGAATCGCAAAGAGTCTCCCAATCTTTAACAATAAACAATATTAAAATAATAACTGCAGAGAACTTTTGCATTTTCTTCTTCATCTCGGTTTTTAGCGTACTCTGGTGCACATGGAGCTGATTTTAGAAGCCAGTCTGGCAATAATGTGCTCTGCAGGGCATGTGCCGATGTTTTGAGTGCGTAAAATGTGGCATTACAAGTACCTCTTATGGATAGAGATCGGATAATATTTCCAAAATAAAACTTTGTGTACAGTGATATTTAATTAAACACAATACAAATATTGAATACGGTTCCACCTTTTGCGCATAAAACTAAACGTTGCTTACTTTTCAACCATTGCGAAAGTCTTTTCATAAACACATTATGATTTACTATAACAATAAAGATGAAGACAGCTAGCCTTGAAAGCTTTAATGGGAATTAAAGGTAATCTGTAATCGAGTATCACATCATATATACAAGATCCATATTGTGTCTCGTGTCAAGCTTTTTTTTTTTTTTTTGCTAGACCAGCATCTCACTAGACAGAAACAAGCGCATGACCTCACTAAACCGAGGTCAAAGCAAAGCTCACAAAATGTTTTGGTTTTCTTTTCCTACCAGGACCTCCAGCATTTGACCAGCAAAACAGGGAAATTAGTGAATAGCTGGCATAATGATAAATACAAGCAATAAACAGATATATTAAGATTCCCAGAGTGGTAGTTTAGGACCACCACAATCCTGAACGCTGCATGTTTGTTGCCCCCAGACAAACTTATGGAAATCGGCTCGTAATGTTTACCTTCTCCAAGAAAAAAAACATGACCCTAGTCCATAAAATAGGAGTATTATTAGCCTGACATACATCCGTGGCACTTTGCCATCCACATGTATTTAATTAACTATTACAATGAATACACAAAGAAATGCAAGCACACTGAAGGATGAGGGAGAGGGTGAAGGACTCGCTGCCTGGAAGCTGATTGGCCACTCGACGAGCGCTGTTGATTCAGGCGTCCACGGTGCAAAAAACAGATAAGATAAAGGCCATATAAAGTGACAAGAGATGCGCATCCATCCCTCACTGTCACCTGCACATATACACTGTCTGCTGCCTCCAGCTACAAGAGCGGACTACGTCTTTATCCCAGCTTCGCCTGTCAGGAGCAGGCCTGCAAACGTAAGTGCGACTACACTCAGAAGTTTATTTATTTATTTTTAAAATATGTCCTTTAATGTTTTTCAGATATTTCATTTCTAGTTACTGGTGCAGTTGCGTTGTTATTTTTAATCAGTTAAAACATTTAACGAACTCGGGGTGTAGATACACGTTTCAGTCTCGTAGAAAAAATGGGAAACGTGATTTCCAGGGTTTGTGGCACATCTCAGGGCATCATTTGGAGTTTCTCTTTCTCTTTATAGCCAAGCTGTCTCATTGGCATCACTTTTGATTATTTTCATCTTCTTCGTCGCCACAGGATGTATCCTAAAGTAATCTGCGTCCCCGACGCCCTGCGCGGGTTTTCTCCAACACTGCGCAACCGAGTGAACGAAGCCGGTGACACTTCAGGAGACTCACGAGGACAGCTCCCGCGAAAACCAGCGACTGTTACCCGAGACGTGTCCTCAGTGAAAAACCCCAAACACAGATGTGAGCAGTCCGGGCAGCGGGGCAGGCGAAGGATGAAGGCGAACGATAGAGAGCGCCACCGCATGCATAATCTGAACTCCGCCCTGGACGCGCTGAGGAGCATCCTGCCGGCTTTGCCAGAAGACGCGAAACTAACAAAGATCGAGACTCTGCGATTTGCCCGCAACTACATCTGGGCTCTGACCGAGACTCTCCGGATGGCAGACCAGCACGCACACACTCAGGACTATCTGGCATCAGATCTGAGCAGCCCGGCAAGCGTTTTATCTGCCGAATGGGACTCAGCATCACCTTCAGAATGTGGTTATGGGACCAATGCTGACTTTAGCCACAGAAGCTCTCTCACCGCTGTTAATGAGATGAGCTGCAGAATCTTCCCAGGAGAAGAATCCAGCGCCATCCCCGTTACCTTTTGTTTCAAGTCCCTGTGTGCTGACAATGACCTGACGAGTATGTGGCACTTTTGACTCTCTATACCGCTCCATCTCACATAAAGACATTTGGGTGCAAGCAGCAGTTCCCCATCCGCTTTAGCGAGGTTACGCTTAAGACCAGGTCCAAAGACATTAGTTACCCATGTTCAGTGTTTATTCTTAAAAAGCAATTAAAGTTTTTTGTTTTGCTTTTTTTTTTTTTTTTTTTTTTAAAAAAAGGGGGGAAAAAAGACTTTCTGAAGCCACAACTGTCATTCAAATCATTCTTTGTGTTTGAAAGCAATTTAATGATCATGTGGCACCCCTAATATTTGCAACCCTACAATCAGTGTCACTAAAAGTAAAGAAAAAGAGCACAAGGGACAGTTAATAAACCAGGACGACATGAGAGAATTTGTTCAAGCTAAAAAATATTTATTCGGCAATTATATTCAAATGTATTTTGCTGTATAAAACAATGTTTATTTATTCAATAAAAACTGTAGAAAACATGTTTTTCCTTTAACAGGGATGGGAATATTCTGGCTTTCTTTTGCTTCCATGATTCAAAAGACGCTGAAATGTACAAACAGTATCAAAACATAGTGGCTGTCATTCAAATTATTTTAAATGATACGAAAAAAAAGAAATGCCATCTTACAGTATTCACTGGTTTTTCTTATAGGCCAAAGTTTTTGTGCAAATCAACATTTTCAAACACGTAGTTCCTTACTGTCCTGCCTACCAGTGACAGTACTGAAGTATAGTGTGAAAGGAGACCAGTTCATAGTCTTAAAGTAGCATTAGCTAAATATTGTAAGTCTCGGTTTATGTCTTGGTGTCCTATGGTGGCGTGCAGTCCGAGGCCGAGCTCAGTGAGGGGAACTACTTGGGAAAGACCGTAACCACGTCGTAGCCCTCGGGTGGAGTCACTCGCTCGCGGGCGTGCGTCTCACAGTAAATCTGGTTCTCCACAAAGAAATGTCCCTTCTGTTTTAGGTTGACGTTGCAGTCTGTGCAGGTGTAGCACTCGGGATGACGGAACTTGTCCCTCAGCTTCACAACCATCCCTCTGAAGTGTAAATAAAAACAAAAATAAGTGAGAATGGCAGTGAGGGTCGCTGTCTATAGGAAAGAGCATTTTCTGATCTAAGCTGATCAAGTTAGAAAACCTAAACACACATTTACTTTTAGATCTCAAAGGTGTTTTGGAGAAAGATGAACATCAGGAAACGTCTGAGTCAGAAATTAGGCCTGATTTATAATGTTTTGCTTGCCATTACAGGCACGTTCCATGTTCCCACTTCCCAAAACAGCACAGACATGAAAATGTCAGAAAATGAAGTGATACTCTCGTACAGTATCTCAAAAAGGAAAGCACTGAAATGACCCTGTGGGAGAAAAGATTCGGTGTCGTATTCTGTACACTAGGATTTTATAATCTGGCTTTAACATCCACAACCACGTTGAAAATAATGGTAAGAAACAAAAGCAATTAACCTTCCTGCCTTCTTGGGACCTTTTTGTGCCACTGCTATGTGTTAAATGGCTGCCATTTCCACTGTGTTCAGTGGAATATAACCAAACTTGCCACAGGATAGTTTTTACCTGTCAATGTTAATATTCCAGTGTGAATTCCTTAAATCAGCCTAAAATGGCTGAGCAGCAGAAATCCCCACACCCATCACCCTGGGGACCATTTTCTGCCCATTGACTTCCATTATAAACGCTATTTTTCAACCCCAAATTATCATCATATGATTTTATTTTTTCTTCTTTTCTTGGATGTCAATGAAGACTCAGGGCCTTGAAGTTTTAATTTTTAAATTGCAAAAAAAATGCAAAAAAAATAATGGCAGGTCAAAATGTATGTTGGTGCCAATCTTTGGTCCATCTAAAGGCCTACTTATAATGACAATCACATATTACTTCAACTGGTTTTTTGTGGAAATATTTAGTTTCGTTTTTTGGTTTTTGGGGCTTATAACACAGGGCGCTCATGTAATAACACTGGGATTTGAAGGGTTAAAACAACGAAAATATAATTAAAACTTTACATGAATATTTCAGGGAGAAGTAGTTTTACAAGGTTGGCTAATTTAAAGTGGAATAAAATATGGATATATGGTCTTTTTATGGTGTGGCTGAGAATGGTCCCTAGGGTGATGGGTGTGAGTTTTTTAAAGGATGGCAGGAGGGTTAATCTATTGCTAAAAAAGACGCATATTATAAGCCAGCATTGGTGAACCCGTGGGCAGACCCGTTCCTGGTAAACCCCATACTAAACCCTCGGCATGGCAGATTTAAGTAGAAGTTTCTAAACTTAGATCTTCTGATGGGACAGTGTGGACAGTGTGCTAAACATCTGTATGAAGTAAGGATTTTCAAGGATACTCTTAAAGAAAGGAAAATAAAACATTTATGGACTTTTCTAAAAATATAAAAAGCAAAATTAAAATATCTTCCAGCAGCAGGAATTAGGAAACAAGTGTGTTGTTGTTACTTCATTTGCCCACAAGGTGGAGACAGTATTTCTCCCAAGTGCTGCTAGATTCAGATGAACACAATCTAGAGGCCTACAGAGTTCAAGCTTGACCATAAAATACTTACACAATCCCAGATCCACATTTGTCACACATGGGTAACTTCTCTGTGTTCCCCACTGATGCTCCAACCTTTGTTGTGGGCGCTTTCACACTCCTGAAGCCTGATGGTTTATCCGAGTCGCCTACAAACACCAAGAATAGACTGAAAATCTTGATTGGAACTAAAAGACAACAGTCTACCAAAAAGCTAAAATTGTTTAAAAATACAATATAAAAATCCTACATTGCCCCTTAAAGTATATGGAAAAAGCATGGTATCAGTACCTGTCTCAAGAATCTCCTGAAGCACCTTGAATGAAGCAGACTGTCGAGGAGGCTCGTCAGACTCCTGATTCTCCTGCAGCATCTTGTAGACTTCGGAATCTGCGACTATGGGCGGTCGCTTACCTGATGGCTCTGATGGAGCACTAGAAAGAAATTGGGCACGTTTCAGCAAGGAAAAAAAAAAAAAAAATCATATTCAGCAACAGCATTTTGATACATAATCAGACTGGCAGTAAAAGCCCAGGAGATCAGTGCTGATTCAGCACGAAAAAAAAAACGCCAATGAATGAACCTTCTCTTGTGTTTTACTTGTTTTAAACATAGACTTAAGTGACATCATTTTCTTAAGTCACTGGATTAGTAAATACTGGCTCCATCTGCTTGGAAGCAATATTCACACTTTAATGATTTGTTGAAGCACAGCAGCCTTTCGGGAGCTGGCCCGCTACTGTAAATCTTGCAGTTAGCAGTTAGAGCCAAACAGTGTGCACATGTACTTCTCCTCCAGAAAGGATTCAAATAAATCACAGAGTGTTTAAGAGGTTTTGTGTATGTCAGTATTGAAGTAATCCTCTAAAACAAACGCAGTTCCAGTTTCCCCAATTCAAAATGAGTATTTGGAAAACAACTTAATGAAAAGCTAAGCTTGCAGAATGATCTATAAAAGTCTTTCACAGAGTATCCAAACAACCAAGCAAATCAAAAAGGAAGATGCATACAAATTCATTTTTCAATTAAATGGAAACATTCTGAATTTGAGCCACAATTTACTGAGTCTACTGCCCACAACGATTATTTACTCTGTGACCCAAGCAGAGCCCAGCTAAACTCACTCATCCTCACATTTTCAATACTGATTGATTGCCATCACTTAAGCCCATCTTACTTGTTGGGGGGGTCATTAGCCGTAGTAATGGTCTTGACTTCATCCACAGCTGAGTTGAAGTCCTTGATATTCTCTGAAGAGTACAGCCCAGATGGATTATTGTACTGGTTAGTCACCACTTTGGAGCCGAAACCAGTGAAAGGCAGGGCGCTCCTGTTGTGGGTCGAGCCTATGTGTTTCACCTCCTGCAAAAACCAAGCTGCAAAAGTTAGGAGAGTGCAATATTTATGAAATCCAAGCGTAATTGAAACAAGCAATACTCTCAGTGCACACCTGATGAGCTATAAAAGTTTTTTTTTCTTAATTGCGCATGTACAAACATGCAGTGTTTGCTAAGTGGGTTAGAAATATTGCTTAAGGTTTGAAAGTGACTGGCCTATTGTGTTTTAAGCTTCACTTTCAATAACATTTTTCTTGAAAACAGACTTGGAAACTTTGAGCGGTTCTGTCTTTTTAAAGCAGCTTCCAGTCTGATACAAAGTCACACATAATTTAGCAGGATAATGACTGTGGACTCTGCCTTAATTATACCTACGTGGCTAACTTTAACGACAGATGCGTCATGACACTGGCATGCCATCACAGTGGGCATACAAATACCACCAAATCTAGCTCATGCTTTACAGTGGGAACACGGAAATGCCTCCAAATATAGCTCATGCTTCAAGCTTCTAAAAGTGCAAAATCTCCCCGAGTCTCTGCGAGCAAGATGACTTGCGCAAAGGAGCTGACAATACTTACATAAAACAAAAGAGTGAAGCAACAGATTCTAGAGAAGTGCTTGAAATATGTGTTAATATGTGTGTGGGAGAAACAAAAAAAACAAAACTCTAGTTTTGTGACTTGTGAAACACACACACACACACACAGGGCCTGAGACACCGTTTCCTACATGAATTCATACTTTGGCCTCAACTTTCCACTCAGCGGGCAGGAACTGAGGCTTGCGTCAGGGCTTGGCTGATAAACTACTGTCTCCTAGGAAACCTCCTGTTGGTAAGTAAACAATGACTTCATCATGAACAGTAGTAGGATATAAATTAAAAAAAAAAAAAAAAAAAAAAAAAAAAAAAATCCCCAAGCCTTTGCAGGCATGGGGAGGGCAGCACTCTGGCTTCCAGAAACTGAACGGCTACTCGATTTCACTCTAAATGACAAAGCTGGAGGAGTCACTTTGTTAAAGTTCATACAGCTTTGATGCTGACACACACCCGTGGTTCTGACGCAAGATTCATCTTGTAGGGATGCGTCTTCCCCTCTTCAGATGACAGCGGCGACCACAGTTTTGTTTCTGACCTGAGGAAGACAGGAAGGCAAAACAAGGCTTGAAAGATGATCTGAGGATTCAGTAACATAAAATGCCAGGATCGCCCGCGTGTTCCTGTGTATCAGCACGTGAACGCAATATTAGGGCTGTGTCTTTGAATGCAACAGAGCCCTTGCAGGCATGCTCATGTTCTTGTTTATCTTGCAGTTAAGCCCGTCCTTTCATGCATTCAATATGACATCGCTTAATGGGAGCAAACATATGTGGTTCCAACCGTCTTTCAAAGCCCTTTTGATACGACTCCTCAAAAGTCATCAGTCATGAGTAATTTACAAGACGACACAACAGAGCGATGCGGGATTGCAACATGGTAAAAACCAGTAAAACAAACAGAACTGCTGTTTAAAAATCACTGAATAAACATGATGTCACTCGCTGAACACCTGGATTGCAGCTGAGCCGTCTCACATTACTCACTCTTTTTCTCTGAGCCTATGGCTATGCAGATGAGAATGGCACATTTAGACACAGCTTACCTGTCTATGGAGAGCACCATTTCCTCTATGCAGCCCTTTATCTTGTTCTGCGCCTCCAAGTGAGTCATGTTCTCTGTTGGTTCTCCATCGATGGAAAGAATTATATCCCCGATGCATAGATTTGCTTGGGCTGCTTTACTCCCGGGGTTGACCTACAACACAGGACATAGAAATTATAAAATTAGAAGCCACTTGTGCACCATAATTACAAATATATGGAAAACGCACCTTCTAATTGCAGCCTAAAGGCTTCCAAGTCAAAAGAGGAGAATGCCATTGTTTTAAACCTGACCTTCAAGAACCTTTAAGCAGCTGTCTTTGTTAACAGTAAACAGAAGCGAAGGCACTTGCAGAGTCAGGATAAAAGCTTCCTGGAGCCCAGATTCTCTATCTGAGATAAAGGCCTAAAGCAGGGAGAGGGACCAGGAATTCCTAATCACTTTTCCATGGGTGGGGTGGCCTGACCACAGTAATAACCTTCACAAGAGGGGAAAAATGCGGTGTAGGCTCAGAGGAGTGCTTTGCTAGCTATAATCCGGTTCATTACTGCCACCAGAGCAGCACCCTGTATGAAGCTTAATAAAATCTTAGCGCTAATGAACACCAGTGAGGTGTGTCAGCTGTCAGCGCATGACAAAGAGGCTCCGATGGGTCCATGGTCACTCAGTGATGTCAAAGCATGGAGTTGAAACTTTTAAAAATCACGCTTTAAATCTTAAGTAAATTCTGTAAGAGACCAAATATGAAAACCATTGTTTGGGATTAGTGCATTTCTGGTTCGGCTATTATAAAACTACTGTTTTAAAGTAGCTTTAACTCTCAGTTAAAGACTGAAAAAGATACATAAAAATCACAATTCATCAGAAATTCACCAAAAATATATTTTACCTTACATAAAAATGTATGTTTTTAAATATTAAGTGGGGTCCACGGACCACCGCGTTTGCTCCTTGAGGTAGCACTAGCAAAAATTGCCGCTAACTTAACTTTTAATTACAATAAACTGAGAAAGCTAACGCTAGTTTAGCCGTTCGTTAGCCCTCCGGTTAACACAAGCTAACCGTTAATCGTCAACCAGCCTTCAGTAAAGTCGCGGGGAAACAATGAGAGGTGAGAGTCCAGGTGCGGTTACACTGAAATGCGGGGGAGAAACTAACAGTAAAACGAACTTACCCGGGAAATAGCCAGTGGCTGCTCGAAGTCCTTTCCTCCAACCAGCCTGAACCCCCAGGGGCCGGGACCCTGCAACGCCACACGGAGAGGCATGGTGTGAAAGTTTTGAAACAGAGCCGACGGTAGTAAAGGAGCTGCCTCAGACCTCTGCTTCACTTCCTACTGCAATATGACGTGGAGTAATCAATGGTCAAAAGAGTTTGAGGCTGACTGCAACTCCACCGCATTAGTGGAGGGGGAGGACCCTCGGATTACAGTTGGACGAATAGATTTTGAAGTTTCCTCCCTGATAAGTGAGACCGAAGATCGTGTATGAAGAAGATGGATCACTCGCGCACACGCCACTGACGTGCAGAATTGTGGGATTAAGCCACCATACTGGGTGAGTAAGCCCCTTGGACACAGCGACTGAGTAGTGGCCATCATTTTCTTCGTCACGTGTTTATCTTATTAAGAAAATCTGAAGCAATGAAAATACTGTTGTGTGGCTTATGACACTAGTTATCAGGGTCCCTTCCCAGGGCTTCAACTCACACCTTGCCCTAGGTGACCTCGATAGGGTGGGGCAAGCTCTCACAGTTGTTTCACCCTTATTTATTTGTTTGTTTAATCTTTATTTTATTTAACCATGAAGTCGTTTAAGATTAACATAATATTTTCAAGGTAAACCTGGTTTCAACCCCCAGTGATGGCAATGACCCACGCCTTTCTCCACACAACTCACACGATCAATATGGGTCCTTCAGGACCACCTCCAAAGAGGACGCTGCCTTTATGGGTTAAATGCTTGGGAAACTCCACCTTTTGTTTTTAGAACAGAAGAAATGTCTTGTATGAGGGCCGAAACGTCTTCAAAAACTTAAAAAAAGACAAGCTCTCAAGACCAACATGACCTGGATGACTGAGAATCTACACAGACATGGTTAGACTTGAGCATGACGTGTAAGTGATTTCAGGATTCACAATCTTTGCACTGCTAATGGCCGCATTAGTAATGCTGGTGTGATAAAGAGAATGCATGTTTGAGCCTGTAATTCTGCCTGGAGCAGTTAAAGCTCAACCAAGTCACTTTACATTGTTGTGATTATTAAAATCAAACTTTTCCTGGTACTGGTCTGGTGTTGAATGTGCAAGGGTGTCTTTAGTATTGCTGCTAAGGTTAAAAGAAGCATGTGAAGACTGAATTTGCGCTGGACTGGGAGTAAGTTGTTTCGTTTTGGATGTGTTTCTGTAAGGACTGCTAAAGTCAGCATGTCTGCTTGAAGGTGAACCACCATATGTGATGGATGAATCACATCCTGACTGGGCTTCAACACTTTGCTTGAGTCACTCTGAAGCACACCCTGCACACTTATAGCGCCCACATTTGTCGAGCATGATGGATCCAAAACACAAGCAGAGGATGAGGATTAGAAGGGTCAATTCTTCATAAATGCAGAAGAAAAATGATGGCAAAGAAAACATTTAGAAGAAAAAAATACTATAAGAAGTCACTAATTTGATTACATCTGTAGTTGTTATTAATTCTTGTTAATTATGTTTTTATCTTGTCACTTTAAGCCTTGATTATACTGAGACACGGGCAGCTGGAAACACCTCCTGCAGACTAGTAAATCCTGTTACCCTTCTTTGAAGTCTCTGCAGACAAGTCCACGTGGTCGCAAAAACAAGCAGGCACGTGGATGTCTGCACAGCTTAGCCCTTTTGGAATTTTTACTTGTGTTGGAGTTTGTTTATTTTTTTAAGAGTGCCAATGTGAAGCACTGAAGCATGCTATAGCTTGGTCCCAATTCAGTGACTGCATCCTTCCAATGCTACAGAGGAAGAGGAAAGGACGGTACTGAACAGGCCAGGCAGATGTGTATGGACACAACCGTGGTAACGTAAATGAAGCATATAGAGTCTACAGAGGGGCAAACGTGCCAGTGTAAACACGTTCCCCTGTAATATCCCAACTACACATTGCTTGTCATGGATGATGCTGCTCTTCAGTCAAATGCTGATTGGTTGACAAATGGGCCAAGTTCACCAGAAATGGGTTTCCATAGCCGAGCAGGTACATCCACCAAGTGCAATGCAAAGAGTTGGATGCGGTGGTTGTAAAGCACACCTTCACTGACCAGTGGAAACATGTTTTCTGGAGTGACAAATCACACTTCTCCATCTGGCAATCCAATGGACAAGTCTGGGTATGGCAGTTTCCAGGAGAACGGTATTTGTCTGACTGCACTGTGCATAGTGTAATTTGCCTGCACAGAGTCCTGACCTCAATCCAAAAAAAACCACCTTTGGGATGAATTAGAGCAGAGACTGTGGCCTTTTCGTTTAACGCTAGTGTCTGAATTCACAAATGTGCATCTGGAATGATGGTCAGAAATTCCCATAAACGTGTAAAACTTGAGGAAAGACTTCCCAGAAGAGCTGAAGCTATTATAATGTGAAGGGTGGGCTGACATCATATTTAAACCCTATGAATTAAGAGTGGGTTGCCACTCAAATTCATATGCATGTATAGGCAGACGGGTGAATACTTCAAAGATCTTTATCCTATAACTTGCATTTTTTAATGCTCGTTGTGCCTTGAATTACATTTTTTGTTGTTGATGTACATAAATAAATGTGATTAATCTCTCTGTTTTTTTTATTTATTGTTCTTTATCGGCACATACATCCACCCATAATCTTCGGCTCATCCAAATCGGGAGTCTATCCCAGCGGAAAATGTTAATTGATGACTATCCAAATACAGTTCATGAATAAATCACATCTCTAAATATCAGTACCATACAATTTCCTTATTGAAAGAAAACACTAACTTAAATCACAGTGGTCTAATCTTCCTTTACTAGCAGTAAGGAGAAGAAATTAATTTTTATATTAAGCAGTTCCACTGCAGTGGCTATGGTGACCCGTTTGTTATCATCACATCAGAACGATTACTTCTGAAGAGACCCCACGGACAGCAGCTTCTTTCCAACGGAGATTGCTTGATCTCCAGGAACTCCTTTAAATTCAGCTGGCCTTTTAGGGCCTTTCGTTTAATTTCTCTGGTGCTCTTGCTTCCTCCCCTGTCCAAAGACATGCATGTTAACTGATGATTCTAACCGGGCTATTGGTGAGGGCTCGATAAGGTGTTTACAGTATGTGGAATAAAACAAATCAAAGTCTAAAACACTTTGAGTGGTCAGCAATGCTAGAAAAGCATTACATTGTATGATGACAGCTGTGCTTTTGTGCACACCAAAGCAGTTTAACCACTGGAAGGCCACAGCCTCACTGTGTCCATGAAATTCTGCTGCGTTAACCTAGAAGCTGGAAGCTAAAGGTGTTCAGGCAGGAACTTTGTGTTGTTGAACATAACTGAGACCTTTTTTGGAGGAACTTGTAGTGTTTCCTCAGAATAATGAGGAAGATGTGAAGCACTTTGCCAACTCATGCTCTGCGGCTTGACGAACTGATCGGCCTGATTGCTCACTTTAAAAAAAACACCATTTAATTTTCATCCTCGTGGTGAATGATTGCGTAACACTGTGAAGATACTGATACAACTCAGAAGTGCTGTAGTTCCTGTGTTACCGAGAAGATGCACAAAGTAATTCAGAATAACATCATATGAAATTGCAGGACACTGCCGATCCTCCCATTCAGCGAAGGTTGATAATACAGTACTGTAAAGTATTATCATTGCATTTGGTCAGCTACAACACCTAAGGTGACAATTTACTACTGATTCTTGGTACTGATGCCTGGATGTACAAATAAGAGAACCACAATTGATGGCAAGTATTAAAACACAAAATAATATCAAAGATTTTGCATCATACACTGTGAAGTTTGGCCAAAAAAGAAATTAAACATTCTTTGCTTTTAATTTAATTTTTCATTATTATTAAACTGATATTAAACAACAAAAAAGTGCAACTTTGCGATGACCACATTATTTTTAATGAAAGGACGTTTCTCTGAAAGCAGAGCAGAGTGGTACCTCTTCCTGTTTTGGACCTCTCACAAGAGCTTCAGTTCGTTTTAGAGACGTCGGCCTGCCCTTGCGTCACCGTGTTATGTGCAAACTTACCATTTATGGTAGAGCTAAATCCCAGGATGTGGAATGTGCCGCTCCCAAAAACTGAATTCCTGCCAGAGGGCCTCTGCTGAAAGTGGAGGAAAAAAATAAAGGGGGGGGGGCAAGGCGGCCAAACTGAATGAAACACGTCCTTTCTTGTGGGTTTTGCTTTGTAATGTTAGGTATGCCAAAAAGTCTGTGAGCCTGTTTTAAAGTGACGCTGTTATCAGTTCAAGTGGATATGGATCAAGTGCTTCTGGCTGTTCTGTCAGCAGGACTCTGAGCGGCTTTCAGCATTTGTTCACTGTGATTACAGGAGTCTGACATTTATTGCTTCATTTCACCCAACAGCATTCACCCACTTTCCTGAGTGCAGCCACAACACTGCACTACATCAGAAATGATCATCAGATAACACAGCTGACGTTCAACAGTCCAGAGGTGAACAGCTCCCCTTCGAACCCGTCTTGTAGGCAAAGTTTGAAGATCTGCTTTTTCAAAACAAACAAACAAACCAAACATAACCCCCACACCCACTTCATTAGTTACACCTTGCTGATACTGGGTTGGCCTTCATCTGGCACAGATTCAACAAGGTGCTGGAAGCATTCTTCAGATTCTGGTCCACGCTCACATGATAACATCACACACTTTACATCATGCAAATCTCCCGTTCCACTACATTCCCAAGGTGCTCTATTAGATTGAACTCACTGACATGTTCAAGAAACCAGTTTGAAATGATTTAAGCTTTAGGACACCAGGGCATATCTTGCTGGAAAGAACCATCAGAAGATGTACACTGTAGCTTTTCAGTTTCCTGTTTTTAACTGTCAGTAGTGGGGTCTTCCGCTGCTGTAGCACATCTGCTTCAAGGTTTGATATGTGCATTCAGAGATGCTCTTCTGCATCCTTTGGTTGTAACAAAGTATTATTTGAATCAGAGATTTTCCCTTTTTCAGATCATTCTCTGCAAACCCAGAGATGGCTGTGCTGGAAAATCCCAGCTGATCAGCAGTTTCTGAAATACTCAGACGAGCCTGACTGGCATGACCATGCTACATTCACAGTCATTAAATCACCTTTCTTCCTCATTTTCATGCTTGGTTTGAACTTCAGCAAGTTGGCACGCCCCCTTCCCGAAATGTACTGAACTGCTTTTGAGATCAGCTGATCAGAGAGTTATTTTAACTAGACAAAGAGGTGTACCCAGTGAAGTGGCTGGTGCTATATTTAGGACCCCGGTGATCCTGTGTCCAGAAAAACAATTTAACTTGGCAACTTAAGTGCTTAAAATACTGTTAGTAATTTACTTTAAACACTTGAATATACAGTGCTGAATTCATTGTTCGTCTTTGCAGGTTTTCGTCTATTACATTTTCTAAACCAACACTCTAATGAGCCAGGATGAAAACTCACATGCTCACACAGCCGGAACAAGTTGGCCAATGCTAAAAACGGACTTTTCCCCTCAGATTTTTGTCAAAAAACAAAACTGGCAACACATGCAATGGTTTAAATGGTTTATTAAATATTGCATAATACCGAACACAGCAGTGTATAGTATCTTTATTTTAATATTGTCAATGTAACAGCACTGCAAATTGAAGCAAACAAACCAAACCTGTTGCAGGCTGTGCGGCCGTTTTTCATGAGTGTTAATCATGTCGAAGCGTTATGTCACACTTTTAGGTTCTTGTACAGTAACAGACAAGTTCTTAGTAAATGTTCTCCCGTCACAGAGACTCGAACAAACGGGGAAAATCAGGGTTACACAAAATACGTCATGGATACATTTCAGTGATACTGAAAAAAAAGAAAATGAGGCACAATTTTTCAAACATAAGGCAACATGATCCTCACAAATGGCAGGGTAATGTTTAATCTTTCTGTGCTCAGTAACGCTCCACTCTGTGCTTTGCCAATAAAACAAAACAAAAAAATCCTTCAGGCAAAATAAACCACTGCAAGTGACAGAGAGTTCAATCTGACGCTCCTATTGCTCGCAGTCTATTTTTTATTTTACATATTTACAATCCTTCATTTGCCGAACTGTTCAATAACGTTTCACACGTTTTTTTGTTTTTTTACATGTTTACACTGCCTGCAACACATTCATATATTCATACATTCATACATCCCGTGACGTTTTACGGACAAAAATCACAGAAACAATCTATTGCCAATTGTTTTGTCACTAAACGACTGATTATTTGCCCATCGTGCAGTGTGTCTGAGAAGGAGCAAACCTCTCTACGTCGCAACAGGATTCATTTCGAAAGGCGACAGCTCAGCAGACTCCCGACTAATCAACACTTTCATGAAGAGCTGGAGTTACAGAGGCGGAGGTAAAATAAAAAACAAAACACGCTTTTGTGATAAAATGAAATGCCTGGACATTAAAAACAGTGTGATAAAAAGGCAAACCCACACTGCAGTGTAATATATTCCGTGTGATATCTCGCTGGGAAAACATTCTTTTGCTGATGTTGGCAAAGTAGCGGTTGTGATCTGCACAGGAAGAAAAACCCAATCTCACAGGAAACACTGATTGTACTGACCTGGCTTAAATGAATGTACTTCATCAATTAATAAAGTTCAGATATGACCTACGTGGTGGCCACATGCACAACTGTAGCTAACACATCATGGTGCAAAAAACAAAGACACTGTCGACATACGCTTCTAGATCTAATAAGTCTTATCTGTCTTATGTTTCTATACTTCAGCTTATCTTTCAGATTTTGTGTGTTCATAAACAGCTACACTGTAGGCCCTTTAATTTGAGTTTTTGGATAAGAAGGTGATGACAGCGCTTCTCTGAGTTCCACTGCTCACTACCATCAATCTTCCCAACATAAAGTACGATTAGATAAAAATACTTCTTTAGCAATTGCGCAACGAACTACCCCCGTCTGCTGCTCCGAGCAGGTCATAACAAGCACTAAGGGTTTTTTTGGACACACTACCCGAAAGCTCTGCACGGCGCAGACACTGATGATGTGAGGGCGCTCGTGTGTTTGTGTGTGTAAGATCTATTCTGACACGTTACCGGATCTGATGGCGCTGGAGATGTGGGCGCTCCGTATTTGCAGGAAGACGGCTCTGATGCTTTGGTAGCGGAGATCAAAGCAATCTTCCATCGGCTATCGGCCATTAAAGGCTCAAAAAAGCGGCGTTCACCGCGTCATTACTTCTGTTTTCTTTAAGTTAAAAGTGCAATTATTAGGGTGTTGGCTGGCTGATAGTGTTTCATGCTCCAGTGTGATTTGTCAGTCTCTCAATGATCTTATAGTGCATGCTGTATTAATGCTGACCTTACAACTGTAGTCATTATGAATGAAAATGTGCAGCCGTACGTATACAGTTCTCTGTACGCATTTACATATACAATCATGTCAGTAAGGGCACAGTTAAAATCTCAATACGCTCTAAAAAAAAATCACTGATTATTTACTAAGACACCTTGTTGGCTTTGACTTAAAACTTGAAAGAGTTTTAGGTCATCAGTGCTATTACACTGTTAGGAGCGATCTTCCTAAATGACCAAACAGGAAGTTAAGTGCTACCACGCCTGTCCTGTGGTTGCTCTGAAGCTAGGCGTCTACCATCGGCTACCTTAAAGGCATCAATAATCAGCAAACACAGTTTTAAAATATACAAAATATAGGATGTGCATATACACAGTTTTTGTTTCACTTTTATGACACATGCAATAAAATCTGCGTGTCCTGTAATATGTGTTTGCAGTGGAAACTGAGAAAAAGAGAAGCCAGCAGCACACATCAACATTTTAGAGTTTCTACTCATGCACACGGCTGTTAATAACTTCTCTGTAGCAACCTTTGGATAGAGAATGAAGACAATACTGTATTCAATGTAACACACTTGGGCTACAATGAGTTGTGAATGCTGTGAGGCAAATACTGACTTTTCTGATGATTCAGAAAATGTGGAGGAAAATAGTTTAATATTTTAAAAAGGGTCATTTTACATAAGGCTTTAAGTATTTAGAGTACCAAGGGCACTGACTTTAAGCTGTTTTTTTAAGGGAACTGTCTGGTTAACAGGGTCATAGAGTGATCTGATCATATTACAGGTTTTCTTTAAGTAGCTAAATCGAATCAATTTCATTCACGATACCTGATTTACATCATACTTTGCCAGCGGTGTTAAACACCTCTGGCCCTGAAAGATCAAAACACATTCTGACGCCTCCCCAGGTCCAGTTCAGGTAATAAGATCCACTCCTTTTATCCATACACTGCTCTGCTGCCTGCCTCTAGACTGAGGTGCTACGCAAACTCTTGCATACTGTAAAATTACACACACACAATAAAAGCTATTACGTGTACGTCGAAAAGCTAATTTGCAGGAGGCTTTCACAGAGAAATTCCACGTATGGAGACCGATGACTTCTGTGGAGACGTGCGTAAAATGTGATGGAGGTGTTTGGGCAGTGAGCTGTCCCCGTCTTCGCCTCGTGCAGTTTGACATACCTGGAGCCGATCTGATCACTTTCCCAGATAAAAATATTCGCCCGGCTAAATGACTATTCTAACCAACAGCCATGCGCGGTAGTTATGACTTCCCAAGCTTGACAGGCAACCGTGTGTTACAGCCAGATTAGATAGCTTTACAGTTTCACCTCCTTCACGTAATTCCCCGGGAAAGTCCCAAACTGTTTTGTCCGCTTTGATGTACCTGTGGAGGAAAAGAAAGATGAACATTGATCAGATTCTTTCTCAGATTTAATGCTTACATGACCTCAGTGTTAGTACCAAAATAACCCCTTTGAGCTTTATTTAAAATTCTGTACAGGACCTGAGCATGCACACTGCACTCAATCCTCTGCTGTCATTCTTTAGAAACTCTATATATGAAGGAGATGACACGCTGAAAGAACCCTGAGCCTGCACATTGCACGCGTGCAGTCCTTTTTTGGCATTTTGCAGAAACCCTATATAGATTAATGTGACACACTGAGTGTGACCGCATCTCTGAGGAATCTAGGCCTGTGACACATACCAACGAACCAGCCGTCATCGCACTTCTCCATGACGCTGACGAGATCTCCCTCCTGCAGCTCCAGCTCGTCGTCGTTTTGCGGCACGTAGCTGTACAAAGCCTGAAATCTGGAGCGGCATGAAGCAGGGAAGACACAAAGTGTGAAATCAGCAAAGGTCTGTCTTTACCTAGAATATTAATAAGAGTCTGAAACGTGAAACAGATCTTACTCACATTCCACAGTTCAGACGGTTCGGCTCCGGGCTGCTGCTGTGTGACTGGGGTTGCTGGGAAATGATGAGAGATTGTTTACTGGGGTGGGGGTGCAGTCTATGAAGAGAGTCATTATGGTGGTGGGACAGGGTGCTGCAGTACCTCACCGAGGTCTCAGCTATATTCAAGATCTCATTACACACTGCCTCCTAGTAGTAGTAGTAGTAGGTGAAGTCGTCAGAAAAGAGAGAGAGAGACCCGGCCCACCGAGAGTCCCGGAGGAGGCCGAGGTGAAGGTGAGGAGGGGAGGTGAAGAGTTAGAGAAGGGGAGGTAAAGTGCAAGACAGGAAGGTAGGTCCGGTGAGTAGCAAGACAGAAAAGGATGTGATCCGTTAAAAGCCAGGAGAAAAGGTAGAGGGGGTGTTGGCCCAACCCGGGAGAAGAGGCATGAAATGGAAGGTCACCAGTAGAAGCATGTAGACAGGAAACATGAAATATTAGTTCAGTTGTACAGGATATAAGGCAGTAAGTGCACGCAGTATTAAAGGTGGGCTGACAGATTCAGCTTGAAGGAACAAAATAACCTCTTTGCTGCTAAAAGCTCTGTGAGCAGACTGATGTACATTCAATATACAGCTCAAGTCGGTAGCCTGTTAGCTTAGCTTGACAACTTAAAGGCTCAGGCTTATACTTAATGATAAAGCCAAACAGTAATTTAAGAGTAGCTTCACATAATTTTCTTAAAAAAAAAAACTCATCTGTGTTTTGATCGGCCATGCTGCATTTTAAATTTTGACATAAAGACTACATATTAGAACAATAACTGTGCTTTAGAGATGCTGGTGGAGAATTTTATCAGCTCTGGATACATTTCATTTCCCCATTTTTTTGGTATTTATGCTAAGCTAGCTATAGCGGCTTCGTCAGCTGCAAAATGATTGATATTTAACTATAACTTCAGCAGGAGAGTAAGTTGAACTTCTGTTATATCATACGTCTAATATGTATGGGAGTTCAAGGTGCTGTGAGTCAAATGGATCTGTTAAGGTGGTATGTTTAGGATGGCACAAGATGAAGTCAGGTAGCAAACTACACATGCTCTTTGTAAACCTTTAACAGAGGTTCAGGAACACTTTCTATCACCTTACCGCAAACGAGTTAACATTGTTGTTATCTTGGATATCAAACAGCATCACAGGGCTTCTGGTGCTTCGTCCATGATGGTCGGCCTCATTTTTTACAAACTGTAACACAAAAAAAGGAATTCAAAATGAAAGCCTTGCACTGCATATCAACGTGCTGCGAATATGATCAAACTCCAGCGTGAGTCAAGTTTCCTGCAGGTGGATATTTCAGCTTCACGGCAGCTTGTCACTGTCCAAACAAAAAAACGTCCAACCAACAGAAGCATCTAACTTGTCAAGCTTGTGCACGGAACAACAACATGCATCTGTACGCTGAAATTTACAGTATAAAAATCAGAACTTATTATTATTGCAGATCAACCCTGGAAATGCAAACACACTTGTCTTACAGCTCTCTGCAGCTAGGAAATCTAAGACTTAATACATAAGCACTCAAACACAGTAAACCATTTGCATATTAGTGGCTCACACACAACACCATGCAGACTTGCATATGTAAGCAAAGTGACCAGTTCAGTTACTGTCTTTAAAACTGAAACCAGCTATTGGCTAAAATCACCTTCAGGTCAGATCTACCAGTTAGTTCTCCACAAAAATGTCTGCGTCAGTACTCAAGAAAATCTACTTTAATGTCTCAAACTGTGGCATAAGCCTGTGTTCCAGAGTGAACTTCAGATGCAACACCACACACCATGCAGAAGATACCTCTGCAGGGCTATTTCGCCTGCTGCCCGGGCCTGCGCGGCCCCTGTCCCCCTCTGCGCCTTCCCCCTCTGTCAATTCCTTCTCCCCCCTCAGCCAGCACTCCAGCACCGGCCCACTGCTGGGGCTCACACTACGTGACACATGTGGGGAGGAAGGAGAGAGCAGGAAGTCCTCCCCTTGAGGCGGGGTAAATGTGAGGGAGGGGGTGGTCGAGTTGGGTCTGGGTGGGTAAGGCGGGGGTAGAGGGGAGGCGGATGGGGAGGCCATGGGGGAGACGCAGTATGGGCTGCCAGTGATGGGAGGCACGGGGCTGGCAGAGAAAGGTGGGGGCAGGTATTCGCCCCAACGGTATGACACAGTGGGCAGTGGTGGCAGCGGAGGAGTGGGAGCCGCAGGGGGACTCCCACCTCCCACAGTCAGGGAGATCCACTCAGAGGAGACAGCATGGACCTCAGGGGACACAGAGCGGCGGGGGGAGCGAGGGAGAGGCAGAGGGGAGGTGGTCAGACGATTACGGTACAGCTTTTTAGGGCATGATGGAGACAGAGAGAGGAAGAGGGGTAAGAGAAAGAAAAAGCAAATGAAAGACAAAATCTCTACACAACACAAATTAAAAGGTGGGCGTCGAGGTGTGTGTAGAAGGGAAATCATTTTTGGATATTAAAAGCACACAGAGGTGGTGGTAAGAGAAATTGCTCAGTGATCAGTGTGTTTGAGTCCCTACCTGTGGTGAAGCATTGGTGCTGCGCTGAGGTGAATGGCTGACAGGTGGATCCGGGTACTCCACCCCGTTTTTGACCCGTGGTCGTTTGTGAACTTCTACATAGGTGACGGGGAAAATGCCTTGACGATTGGTGCCTGAAATTTTGCCCTCATACCAGTTCTCGTCAACTCTGCGAATCAGTGTAATCCTCTCTCCCTGAACACACACAGGCAGATCCACTAATCAGGGTTTTAAAAAATCCTTGTTTGGATTAAAAGAGAAAGGGAATAAAAACCCGCTAGTTAATAGTTTATAATAACTCTTATTAAGTCACACCTTTCTGAAGGACATTTCCACAACTGTGTCCCCAGTGAAGTTAAAGCGGGCGACAGCTTCTCCATATTCCAGCACCTGCACTGGGGCACTTTTCTTTGGCTGTGCTTTCTCTGTGGGGGGGAGGAGCTGTGCAAGCAGACAAAACACCCAAATGTGACCAACCAAGAATATAAAATAGGGCATAAATTGTGAAAAGAATCGATTCTGAAATGCTTTAAAAAAGATATGAACTATGAGTCACAAATAACACACATTAACAGGCAATATACCTCAACATAGCTTCGAGGGAAAATACCAACTCTTCCATGATGTTCACCTTCATACCAGTTCTGATCAACTTGTCGAATGATGTACACAATGTCTCCCTTCTGAAATGGCAGCTCCCTGAAAATACAAAACCAACACACATTTAGAGATTAACCTCTCATAGTGTAACAAGATTGAGACGCTTTGAGGATCACATGGGTGGAATATACAGCATCACTTCACGGTCAAATGGTAGTTTTCTGTGATTGTTACATTTTTTTGGCACTACTTTATTAAAAGTTGAAAAAATTATTTAATATTACTTAAAAATATTACTTAAAATTACTTAATTAAGGTCCACTAGGCAAATATTTAACTCATTGGTGGTGTTATCCTTGCTGCTGCTTTGAGCTTCAATGCATTTATGGTATTTTCTATAAAAAATATATACATATAAATTCTCATAATTTCCACTTACTTTAGAGTTTCTGCTCTGAAGTCAAAGCGAGCCATGGCGGGCGTTTTCTGTGTAGATATATAAAAACAAAAATAAACGTCTGTGACTGTTACTATTTGGCAGCAGCTACACCAGTGTTATTCTCTGAATCGCACTGAGTGAGTGAAAGTTTCCCTGAAGGCTAAATACCTTAAATGCCTCCATCTTTGTTCTTTTTGGCTACTACGCTCTCTGGGCTTTGGCATTTATGTGCGCTAAGAAAAGCTTTTCCTGGAATTTGTTGTTAGCTGTAAATCTGCACTGGCCTCTCTGAACATAAATATTCTAGCAATGGGAAGAATGATATGTTTGCGACTGAAAGGATGACTTGACCTCGGGGGCATGCTCAGTTAGAAGCTATTGTGTGTAATGTGCGAAACAGCATGCATGCCCTGCCACTCTGGACGTATAGCTGGTAAACTGAGTCCACTCTGCAACTTGAATCAAAATGTATATGGGAAATATTCCAGTGATAAACAGGTCAAATGTTGCCTTCTATCATGAATTTTTGACCAGGAGTGGAAAAGCCATCTGTGCCTGCAGAGACCTCCCCCCACAGCCTGACTCACAAAGTGACAAAGCATCTGCCGTCTTTCTTCCTGCTTACACAAGGATAAGACACTGCCGTGCATTGTACCTCTATGCCCGATTTCCTTTTCTCTGTGTTATCTGTGATGTTAAGCAGGTCTCCAAAGCGCTCGTTGGTGATGAACTGGTGGTGTGTGGGGACAATGCTCGTGTGTCGCCTCGATGCTGTGTCAGCCTCTTCCTGTTCCCGCTTCAGCCGCCGCTGCTCCTCCAAGATTTTCTGCCAGGAAACCAGACTGAACTGTTTGCACATTCCAGATATAGGTCTCTACTCTTTTATTCACAGATCCTTTGTTAGGCATAACACTCATGTTTCACAATAATCTTTATCAAAGTATTTGTGTTCAGAGGGTTAATTCATGAATTTTGCACTGAGAGGCATCAGTTATGAAAGTCTGGATTAAAGTTGAAGAAAATTCACCTCTTTGTCCCCATGACGCCTCCTCAAAACTTCATCCTGGCTTTCTCCGTGAGCTGGGGAGGAGTCTGAAACAGAAACCGTGAGGCGATTATCCCGTGAAGCGTTCTCACTGACCACCTCAAGGCCAGCTTTCAAACAAAAGAAGATGGTATTGCAGAAAACTCTCAATTTAAGTGAAAAAAAATCTCAAAACAATACAAAAAATATAACCATGCATGATTTAAATAAACATCTTTTATTTTTGCACCACTAAAACAAACAGCACACGCACGTTAAAAAAAGAAAAATCCTGCATGCACGTAGGAATGAACACAGAATGACCCAATGTGTGTTCATGACAAAGAAAAAAAGAAATGCAGGAAAGAAACAATGTAACCTACTGTGTCATGGTCAAAATAAATAAATGTGACATCATGACTTTACTGATGTTGATCGACCAACCAGCATCCACTATTTTACTAAAGAATCCTTTCAGTATTGCTAACACCGCCGTACCACCATAGATGTTTCATTTTGTGTCCGAGTGAGGGCCACAAGAAACAGCTGTTAATGCTTCAGGCTTTCTATCAGATGCTCAGAGTAGCATCTGTTATATGAGATAAGTTAAAGCAGGAAACATCCTGACAGGCTAAGGAATGAAACATGGTAGATGTGGACAGTCCCAAAAAGCAGAGAGGGTACAAAAATGGACACAATAAGACATCAGTTTGAGAAAGCCTTTGCTCTGTTAAATGCCTAAATATCAGAGTCAATTCCTAGAAATGTCGCTTTTACATAGGATGGGCATTTCAATGCAAGGTAATGCATTCAAAGTTTAACATTACATCGCATAATATAATAAAATACTGCTTGTTTTCGATGTAATGCCTATGCAGACCTACGCAGCATGCAAACAACTCAAATCTGATGTCCAGGGATTATATACGTTACCAAAAGCTTCCTGAACCTCCCCTACAGTCACTGAAGTGTTTTGATGCATTTGTGGGACCATACTCATTGACAGTGAAATGGAAGGGCACCGAACAGCACACTCATAATGAAATGGAGAGTTCCCTGTCACTTTGTAAACACACCACACAGACTGGAGATGGAAGGTGGTGGCATTGCTTTGTGGAGAAAAGGGACACAAGGTGAAGATAGAGTCAAGATAAATGAAAGACCACACAGGGAGGGAGGGTGACAAGTGGTGAAGGGATGGAGATAGCCACCTCTGCGGTGAGCTGCCAGCGGCTGCAGTAGGTTCCCGTTGGCGTCCAAGCCCTGCCCGTTACTCAGGTAGCCAGTGTTGTTTTCCTCTCCGTTACTCAGCCTCTCCAGAACCTCCAGGGAGGACAGACGCTGAGGGATGGAAGGTCTGAGCTCAGGCGAGAGACTGATAGGCCTCTGGGTGCCCGCTGGCACCCTGGTGGCTAACAACATCCTCCGAGTCTGATGGGACTGTGGGTTCTTCCGTAACCTGAAGGGAGCGGGGCCCATGAGGAAGAGGTTTCCAGGTAGTGTGGTCTTCTTCTCTGTGGGTGGCTGCTTCTCCTGCTGGTTCGTGGCCTGCTGCCTCTCATGCCTGAGGATAGTGGTAAAGCGGGTGTAGGAAGCTGGGCAAGAGCCTTTGCATTTGCTGGGTTTGAGGAGGAGTTGATTGTTCAAGTGGTGCAGGAGGTGGTGGTGGTGGTGGTGGTGGAGATGGCTGTGTTGCGGAGGAGATGCTGTAAGCATCACTGAGGGGCTCTTTGATTCACTGATGTTTTGGTGATTTAGTTCTGGGGAAATTTCTCTCAGGATTTGTTCAACTTCTGCTTCTGTGTTACAGGGGGATTCAGTTCTGCTGTCATGTCTGTCCTCAGTGGACGAAGCAGCCTCCTCCACCATCACACTTTCTGGTGACATGTCCTCCTCCCCAGAGCTCTTGGCCTCCTGCTCGTCCAGGTTGCAGACATCAGCCTGCGTGTTGTTGGCCACTAAAAGGGACTCTGCTGACACTGCAGAGGCCATGTAGAGGTGGGCAGGGCTGTGGCTGGGGCTGTGGCTGTGGCTAAAGTGCAGGATGGGCAAGGAGGAGGAGCGGCTGGGAGCCGAGGTGGAGCGCTGGATAATCATTTCAAACTCGTTGACCCGTGAGGATACAGTATCCCGTGGAATGCTACCCCCATCATCTGCCTCTGACCTCTCATCCCCGTTGTCCTTTGGTTTTTCAAAAAGCGAGGTCAGGCTACGGACACTGCCGTGTGGGCTGCAGCCGGTCGAGCTGGGCCGCTGGATGTGATGCATGGTCCTGTACAGGCTGGAAAAATCTGATGCGCTTCTCCTAATTGCAGGGGAAACATTTCTGAGACCATCGCCACACTCACTCCCACAGCTGGACCTAGAATCTGAATGTTGGGCCTCCGCTTCAGCACAGTCTGTGTCACATTGCCCCGTGTAGATATCCTCACAGCTGTGGGCCTTCGGGTGCCTGGCATCTTTAGTCCTGCTGTCCTTACTGTTGCCACAGGGTGGCAGCAGTTTGGGCTTAAACTTAGAGGGCAGGATTTGGGGTATGCAGGCTTTGGCAGCAGATAGAGGCTTCTTACTCTTACATTGGTTACCTATTGCATTACTGGCAAGACTCGATCGACTATTTACAGAGGAGCAGGGTGAAATTATATAGCCATTCCCACCTTTATAATCCACTGGCAAGCATGCAGGACAACAGAATAAACAACATATTAGATTACAATGGTCACAGGTTTACACACATACACACTAAAACAGTCAGGCACAGTTCTAAAATAAAGACCAAGTTCCATCAAAAGTTGATGAGAAGAGGAATCAGACTTGATGCACTGTGCATCAAGTAATATATGACTGTTAAAAAGCTAAAAGCTAAAAAACATGGTGCTGCAGCAGGGGATAAAGTTTTACAAAGATAGAACTAGCAGATTCCCCGTTTATCAGTATCACTGCGAACAGCAACATAATGAGTGAAACAGGAAGTATCAAAAGGGTAATATAACGTGAAATGTTATGTGATGTCGGAGGTTATAAAGGACTCACTAAACAGGGACTACAGTAACTGACATTTTAAAAACAAACAAAGAAGAATGCAAAACCTTTCTGTTATCTATTTGTATTCCAGTAAGCAGTAAAATTATCCTCCATTGCGTTATCCTCCTACACAAATCTCCTCTCCTTTTAGCAATTACACAGACGTCTACAGTGATAAATGGCTGCTGGCACCAGTGCTAATACACCGCTCCTCCTACACAGCTGCAACCCCCCCAAACAAAAAAAACAAAAAACCCCCCCAAAACTATTCTGAGTCGACCTACACAGTGAAAAATGAAAACCTATGAGAAATACTCATGTCAGTTCCTGGCTATACTAAGCTTGTGACAGCACTACAGATGGCACTGGGAAATGACACAACGCTTTCGCATGCTGCGAGCCACTTCTGTAGCATGAGTGACCAATCTGTCGTGTTCGTATCTGCCAGGAAAAACACACGCACTGAGGAAGTTAACTTGATATACTATCCAAGTCATATGGCAAGTAAAGAGTTACCATTCAGCCCACAAAAAAAAGCCCAGAAGGAGGCTCTGTTCTTTGAAACACAAAGATATTTTTTAAATTTTATTTTAAGAGCGCAAGGCAGAAACACATGATGATGATGAAGTGTTCCTTGCACTTGGTTATGTCTTCGGGCTTGTCTACACTCTACCTTCTGTGTCTTAAATAGAAAGAGACTCTAATGATCAAGGTGGCGCCTCAGGCGGGAGGGTGAAACAGGAGTGTGGTAGTCAGTTGACTGGAGAGCCAAATTTATTTACCACAGTTCAAATGGTTAAAAGTCAACACAAATTGGTCCAGAACAGCAGATGTAAATGGCTCTTCTTTTATAAGATTCCTGTAACAGTCATATTTTATGGAAAATACACCAAACTTTAAGTATTGGTGGGCAGTTTATAATCTGCTTATATCCCTAATGTAATGTACTGACATGTACTGGGTCAAACTGCCTCTTACACTCTTTTTCTTACATCTCTTCTTCTCTCCACCTGAGTGTTTCTCTCTCTAGCCATGTGCGCAGGCATTCCAGCCTCTGACCCCACACTGACAGCTGACTTCCTCATGCCCGCCCACCCTCTGTGTCCTTTCTGTTTATCTCAACCCTGTCTGGCTGGGTTGTGAAGAGCAGAGCTCGTTTTATCTCACGCGTATCTCCTCGTCCATCCCCTCACTGGCCCTTAGCTCCCTGGCGCTGGAACGCTCTGGAGTCTTGCCCTAAGCCTGCCTAGCGACTGGCAGCTCACAACTGGAGCAAGGGTGGGTGGGTGGGGGAGCCCCAAGGTTAGCTTCCATCGACTTAACAAGACAACCTCACTCCCTCCGTGAGTTTTCCAAAGCAGATACAGTACACGCTTGATGAAAACATCCATGGCATTAAAAGCTTCTGGGGGAAATGAATGCTGTGAGGTGATTGGCCAATGCTGTGTGGTCTGGGAGCAAAGGAAAATGTGTGAATTCCGACATAAAAGTAAACAGAAACAGATGTATCCCTGTCTGATGATTTGAATGGTCCAGCATCACCGCCTCTAACTGATTGGTTCTGTCTCGGCAGGAGAAGCCTTTAAAGGCCGGCTGAACTGTCTACCATGTCCACATACATAAACATACACACACCTGCTTTTTTTACTGGCCACATATGTGAAGTAGCTGCTATCCTACCTTTAGAGGAGGAGGAGCTGCCGGGGCGCTTGTTTAGAGCCCGTAGACCTTGCAAGGGAATATCGCCGCCCTCTAGGACACTCTTGTAAACATGACGGTCACATTCTGGAGCCACAGGCTCATCAGTAGATGATCCTCTGTCCTTCTCCACCTCGCTGTGTCCAGACTTGCTTGAGGAGCTAGACAGCAAATCACAGGAACGCAGACAGCTAATTAAACACAGTCAATTTCGTTCAGCAAGAGCTGTTGTTGAATGTTTTTATGATAGCCAAAGGCACACAAATTGGGTAATGGGCTGCCATATGGTTCTTATTTAGCATATCTTGAGGTAATTCCTGTCTTTGCAGACTTGTGGGAGACGAAATAACCAGAAACAGAAAAAAGCTAAACGAGAGAGGGAGAGAGAAAGGCTGAATTTGGGGGCTGATGTTGAGAGAAGACACTGGCTACAACAGATATCTTGGCATTCTAGAGAGGCCAGCAGCAGAGATTTCTATAAATATTCTCCGAACATTCCCACATGGTACATCAGCCCCTGCCATGCACCTGTAAGACTCTCAGGTTAACTCTCTTTCCCATGCTGTCATGTGTTACTCATGTTGCTTCTCTCTCTGTACAAACAATCCTCCCGTTTAAAGAGACGTAGTCGCCAATAACATCTTGGTAATATAAAAACCCATTCAAACCATAGTGTTTAACATCTGCAGTGCTGCCAAGCCAAAGTTTTACATACTTGCGAATACCTCAACAAGAAGCTCTTTCATAGCTGTCAGAGAAAAAAAAAAAAAAGTGCGCTGCTGGCTATACAGAGCCATTAAAATCACGTTGGCTCTACTTTACTTGCAAGAATTCACATAAACGGTCTCCAGGAAATGTACAGTACAGGAGCCATGCCAGATTTAGAAGAAGAAGAATCTCCAGGGAAGGTTCAAGGAAAATCAGACACCACTGTGACGCTTTAAAAGCAGCAACACTTCCTGCAGGTTAAAAACAGTAACACATTTATCTGGAATGATGAGGATTTCCATGAAATGCAAGTCACTGTGTACGTACTGCTCCATCATGACAAATTTCTCTTTTGTACGTTCATTAGATCAGTTTTAATGAATCTATTTCTGAGAGAATAAGACGCACTCCCATGTGCTGTGCTGCCTCAAAACATACACAAATTTGCTTAGCGTGAGCCTAATGATGCTATTTGGGCAACACACAGCTCTTGAAAAGTCTTCAACTTCAGACAGAGTCCAAAAAAAAAAAAAAAAAAAAAAGAGGACTGCCATAAACATATGTGCCTTTGAAGGAAGTCAGTTTATGAGCTGAGGTTTCCCTTGAAAACCTTTGGGTGAGTGAAATTCCACTCGGCTTTCATCAACCACTTCTTCCTTTCAAATTAACAGCAAATCAGTGGATTAAAAAGCCGGGGTACGAATGTCTTTTGCAAATGCTTGGCCATGATGACATAATGATTGTAGCAGATGGAAACTTCTGGACTGTAAGCGCATGACAGTGACTATTACTCATACTTAAATTCCTAACATTTTATTACACAAACAGAAAAGACAGCATGCCAGTATCACCAGACAAAATTAAAATGATCAAAAGCTTTGTCCTAATGTGAGCTAACGTCAACTCTCATAATCCAGTTGCTCATCCTAGTTCTGTGCACACATTGGAAGGGACATAACGGTTTTCTGAGTTATGCAGCAGCTGGGCAAGTTCCCTCTATCCCAGTGACATCCAGGTTGCTGTCTTTAAATAAATCCCCACATAGCAGCCATGTCTCGACACCACAACCACCACCCCCGTAAAAAAGAAATACGGACAGAGGACACACTGTTCTGGTGGCTTTTTGCCTTATTAACAGGATCTCCTCAGGAAGCAGGAGTCTCCCGGTTGTAGGCGGGCGACCTCACCAGGGTGGAGAAATCTCTCATTGATATTTATACCCATAAGATGACTTAAATAATAATCTACACACTGGAAGGAGGACGCACAAACATTAAAATAAGGAGGAGAGGCATCGACTTACTACTGCTGCAGGTCGGAGGCTGTTTCCAAGGGGCTGAAAGAGGGGGCACTCTGCAACAAACCAAACAAAGAAGTCATTGATAGATCCACAGGAAGGTCTCCTCCAGCTAGACTAGAGGCAGCAGCATTAGCTGTGGCCAGATTCTCTCTTCTCCTCCTCTCTGTCGTTCACTCGCTGCTCTGCCGTTTCTGTCTCGAGCACCCGGGTTTCAGAGCTTCTCTGGTCTGGCTTGGCATGGAGGAGCAAGCGTGTGTTTTGGCCTGCATGCAAGTTGGAGAAACAAGCGGCAGTAAAGAGAGTGGAAGGGAGGGGGGCGGTGGGTGGGCGTGCATCGGTCAGGGGGCGCCCATGCGTGGAGGGGGCTGTCACAGGCTCAGCCAATGAACTGCTGTCTCCCGGTGAAGCCATCTCTTTTGTCTGATATTGGGTCGCTCTCATTATCACTGGACCAGACCGAGGGACAATTAACCAGCTGGTGGTGCAAGAAGGCCAAATTACGCACACACACACACACACACACACACATATACACGCTCAATATTCAAGCTCACACACTTGTCAAAGAAAAAAAAAATGCACTGAAACAACATATTATAAAAGAAACAGGTAATTATGTTATAAAGACAGAGAGCAAAAACAAAAGAAACACCACGTGAAGCACAAAGCGAGTGAAATGTTTAAATAAATGTAAGAGTAGCTGTTTTTAGTAGCTGCTGTTATCTCCAAAACATATGGGTGTGGGTGTATTGGGGGGGGATCATTCATGCAGCATGGTCGCACCAACATTTTGAATAGTTTACAGCAGACTAATTTTAGCACACTGTTTCTGTTGCTTTCCTCTTTTCGGACGTCACAGCAGGCAAAAATAACAGACGTGACACGGGCACTATGAATAAGAGCACAAGTGTTGTTTGCAAATACGATTGCACAATCCCTACCCCAGCCAGCCCGGCCTTGCTGTTAATGCCACATCCACTTCCCCGTGGCACGACCTAGCGTCCGCTTCCCACACCAACGACCAGACAAGGAACATTCTGAACAGCTCATTTGCCACAACATGCCTTTACACTTAGTTGCCAGGGCAGAAGGATCATTAATAACCTTTCAGAATAAGTGCCTGTCTTTATAAGAACGGCATATCGGGCTGGCAGGTCTATAGTCTGATCTATTTATAAAGCTAAATGTTCCATGTAGACTTGGGGAACACACAAGTGTCACTGAATTATCAGTGGCTCTTCCTTGCTCCACCACATCTTGTATCCCCCCCTTGTATCTGATAGGAAGAAGATGGTGTCCTCTGACACCCCAGGGTAATTGGGCTTACACACACACGCACACACACAGCATCAGTGGAAAGTAAACAGGAAACAAGCACGGGGCTTATCTGGAGTAAATGAATGGAATCTTAATCTGGTTATTTACAAGATGCCTGATTAGTGTCAGTTTATGTAAACTTTTCTTTATATAAAAGGTGGAAACTGGTCATTTTCAAACTAATCCGACACTGAAATCACTTAACATCAATTATTTTGTGACAGCTGACTAATGCTTTTATCCAGCTTGTAAAATAAAAGTGGAAAAAAGAAGATTGTTTGACAGGAAGAGACATGCATAAAGGATGAAACTACATGTTGTGAAAAGGGTCCAATGCTCTATATGGACATGGATATAAGCCTCTGTGAGTCAGTGGAACACCAATGACAGTATTTCTGCAGAATTTCATGTGCATGTTTCCTAACAGGTGTCCCCGTTTACTCAGAGCTCAGACTCCTGTAGGCAGCGTTCATTTTCAAAATAGCGATCGTGAGTGGGTCATGGTAACACGAATCCCATTCTTTCCAGCCCCTTGTTTTCTGTTGATATGCTCTCATGAAAACAAACAGCTTCCCCATTGTGAATGGCCTGTTATAGCCCTCCACGCCCCTCTTCTCTCCTCCTCTAAATGCTTAAAGGTAAAGGTTAAGTGTATAACATAGGTTAAATATGAAAGCACAATGAGCTGGCTGGCTTACGGAGTTGCCTCCTTTAGAATATGTCAGGTGATAGGGGGAGGCTCTATGTAACTCGGCGCTGAGACAGTGTGGCAGCAGCCCTCACGCCAGCATATGCTCGACAGATGGAGTCACCATGTCAGTTACAGGGGGCCAAAATGCTCTTCCTGACCAGAGATACGTGTGGAATTCCAGTTCCCGCAAGACATGTATATCGATGAGCCAGTGCTTGACCACGACTGCCACTGGATGCATTTTCCGGCTCTTGTTGAACCTTGAATTTGTGACTATTAATCAAGAGGGCCATCACTGCAATCATACACAGGTCACTGTTACTTAGTGACTAGAAGTGGCCACTAGTGGACAAGTAACGATTTGAAAGTAGAATTTACACAAAGCCTTGTTGTATAAAAAGGGACTTCAAATTGTTTTAAACCATCCATCCATCCATCCATCCATCCATCCATCCATCCATCCATCCATTCGCTTCCGCTTATCCTTTTCAGGGTCGCGGGGGGCGCTGGAGCCTATCCCAGCTGTCATAGGGCGAGAGGCAGGGTACACCCTGGACAGGTCGCCAGTCTGTCGCAGGGCCATTCCTTGTTTTAAACCAAGGAATCAAAAACCTTTTATTATATTTAGGAACATTTTTCCTAATAATATAAAATGACTTAAAAGTTCTTCTTAGAGGTTCTTCTTGTCAGCACTCTAGGAGTAGTAAAAAGAGAGAGAACTAACTGAAGACAACTGAGATTTTTAGAGACTTCCTTCCATATCTCTAATCCAGTAATACCAAGTGACTGCTGATATGTCAATCAAACTCCAATGAGCCAGTGTGTCTGGCTGGCCCTTTAAGGTCAAATGCTGTGCATACCAGGTGCAGCTTTAGAAGTGACTTTGACATTAAACAGGAGCCAGTCATCAAGCCGAGCTCATCTGGCAAACATCCAGGCTGCCATGAGATAGAGACGGCCGCCTCCACCGCTAAACCTCCTCCACATATACACAAACCCGGAACAGGAGAGCCTGCCTCTACGTCTGGCTGATGCTAGGACATGATCTCATGCCGTAGCCAGTGGTGCCACCTCATATGATCCAGGGTGTGTCTCTGACTGACAGAGAGCGAGGAGAATCAACATCTGTTTGTGTGAAGCCAGCGCTACACTTGTCTGGTGCCAACTAATGCCCGAGGCATGGATTTGTCATGACACTGTATACTGCTTCATCACTGCCTGCACGCCTTTGGTAAAGATAGCAGACAAACAGCAATTATTATCTGAAGTGGCTGGGATTATCTTGGAACCTGATGCTCGTTTGGACTGCAGCCTCTCCAAGTGAAGAGTGACTTCTGTCTGAATCAGCCAGTCCAGGCCTCTGGCTTATGACATGTATGCTAGTTGGCAGGATGCACATCAAAGGATTTCTCTTGGGTTCTGAGATTAAGACATTGAAGAACAGGGTGCTTCCACAAAACATCAAAAGATCCCAATCAATAATCAGAACTTTTAAACACTATTAATCGAAATTGCACATGGATAAAGGCCACTGTTTTCTGCTGTCTGAATAGAATATGCTCACTCTGCCTCACAGGTGCAAATAAAAAGCTGAGATGCTCGTTTTTTGTTAAAAGAGGAACAAAAATAGATTGTTTCTATTTTAGATGCACCTGAGGAAAAAGTCCTGTGTATGATATGATAATCAAGGATGACAGTAGCTATATAAAGTCCTTTGGAAAGTTTGATCCTGATTGGTAATTATACATGTTGATTATTTTTAGAAATTTAAAAGCGAATATAAAAAGTCTAAGAGGAGTGAACAGAGACGGACTAAAGCTTATCAGTCATCGGTATTATTAATCCACATTGATGTGACACATGACAGTAATTTTAGTATAAGAGGAAAGAAAAAGTCCTCTCACACATTACCATATAACTGTTTTAATATAGGACGATCAGGGAAAAAAATAAAAGAGGGATGAGAAACTGACGTAGTCCTTACAGACATACAGTTTGTTTAGACAATATTTGAACATGGATGTTATCACATGCAATAGAAATATAATACAACATGCTGTCAAGTCTGAAGACAGCAGTCACTTACCGCTTTGTCAAACTCCATCTCTGAAAAGAATTTATACCAAGGCTCATTCTCTAAATCTACATCTTCTGGACTTACATCCTGAGTCTAGGGGCATGGTAACAAGAGGAGGAGAAAGACAAAGAGAAGACAGTTCAGACAGCACAGAATATACACACCGAGGAAATGAGCCCATAACATTGACTTGACTGAGCCAGTTTCTAACCAACAGGACAATTTTCAAGCAACGCTGTAGGTGCTCTCAAATAAATTAAAGATATGATTTGTATTGTTTTGAAGTTGATATTTGAATAGTTCAGGAAAGATCTTAGAAGGCTACTAATTTACTTTCTTGGTAAGCAGAAAATGAGAAGATTGTTATAAAGCAATAGCTAGCAGACAGGTCACTTAGCTTAGCACAAAGGCGGGAAACAGACAGTAAGAGACCCCAGGAAACTGCTGTTTAAAAAGTAAAGAAGTCATTTCTGACACTTTAAATTCAGTGAACACAAGTGTAACAAGTTATTTCGTTTCATAAGTGTTAGCAGGGTTGCTGTTTCTCTCATTTTCATCCTTTGTGCTATGCTAACCTGCTAGCTTTAGCTAGATATTTTGACAAATGGAGTGGTATACATCTTGTCATTTAAAGGCTTGGCAAAAAACAATTCAACAGGTTGCCCAAAATGTCAAATTATGCCTTCAACAATACAATACTCACATACACAAACTGTATGTACAACTACAAGCAGCTGGCGATGTTTTCCCTGTCTGCACTGTAAAGCTATGGTCCAGTTTAGAGAGAAAACACTGAGAAATACAAAGAGGATATTTTACAGGAAAATGACTTTAACTCTGAGTATTATTTACTCATTTATTTAACCACTGAAGCATATCGTTAGCCTCTGCTGAATGTCTAAATGCAACTTTGCATCTTTTCAAATACAATAGACTATGTGCACTTAGCATACGCTACTTCCGGTGTGGAAACTCCTGTGGGGAGCTTTGTTTCCGGTGTCCTATTCGTGCCTTGTTTATGGTTCAAAACAAGTTTAGCAAATGAATGAATCAAGCGGCGATTTACATTTCTATAGATGTCTTGGGCATTTATCCAATATATCTGTAAATGATGTTCATCGACTTGTCGATGTTTTTTCCCCCACGCCTCAGAGCAAAAGAGAAAAGGGATTCAAATTTTATATTTCTCAGTATCTGTAAACAGCGGTCCCTCGTTTATCACGGGTGTTATGTTCTAAAAATAACCAGCGATAGGTGAAATCAAGTAGCCAATTTTATTTTTTGACGGTGCAAAACGTTTCGTCGACATCGTTGACATACAGTACTGCACTTCGGAGTCACACTGCTAGCGATCGATGCAGCGATTCTGTACTGTACAGGAGAGACGTCACGGAGGAGTTCGTCTGCAGCGATCAGGACGCAGGACACAATGTGACGTAAAAAAAACAAAAGCATGCAAACTTGCACTAAAAATCAGCAAAACAGCGAGGTGAAAGGTGAACCGCGTTATAGCGAGAGACCACTGTAATTTTTAAGGTAAGTCACAACATACCCTTCGTAAATACTAATGTATAGAAACCCTTACCAGCAATCATTCATTTTTTGTGTGGCTTTTTTTCACGGTTTGTTGACATGCTGTGTAGGTGTGTACTTGACTAGCTGATATCGACATAACGGGGGAAACATCTGGTTTGACTATTCTTCACCTGTAGTTTGAATGCTGAACATTTTCCTGTTTAAATCATAAGACCAGTCACTATACAGAGATGTGCTTCTGAATGTGGACGATGTGTCTTCTGATTTTGTAATGCAGTTCTGCTTGTGTTGAGTGATGTAAACAACTGATCGATCTAAACTCTTTAAACGTCAAAGTTGATCATTAGATTTTTTATGACACAACAGTGGTGAGTGTTCCCACCTTCTGCTCTTTGTAACTCAACGCGATCTTTCCGTTTTCGAGTTTTGGACATGATTGTGGAGTATATCTTCGCAGTAGCGATTGACCGCAAAGTAAAGCTACCGGAAATGTACAACCCCACATCCGGTCTCAAACCAGGAAGTTAGCATTTTCTCGTGCACAGGGTCTACTACTTTAGAAGGGAGAAAGGAAAAACACTTTCAGCGACCAAAGATAACACACTATCTATAAAATACAAATGGATATAAAACTGTCCTTTAAGCCTTTTACCGGCACAAAGCTGTTATTTAATAAGAACTACATATCAATTTTATTCTAATCTAATTAACAAGCAGATACATAATGTCCAACAATACATGCATACTCATTCTTGATCCGCAGAAATGTAGTCATATATGGAGAACAACACAACTTTGTGTAACATGAATGGACTGAAAGGAAAATGACCACCTCCATTAACAAGCGCATTCTTCTATTATAACAATTTGAGCTTGTAATTAAAAACAACAGAGCTCATTATTTTACCCCTGTCCCGGGATGAATTGGAGCACACTCCTAATGAATGCACTGGTTGGCACTGCATTCATTAGGAGAATCAGGCTAGATCTTGCCTAAAAACATCTACTAGTTTGATGTAAATGGGCTTCAGACAGCAATTACATAACCAACTAAGTACTTCATTACAATACCGAATATTCCCATGTCCTCAATATTATGTAAGAGGGAAATATAAAAACAGCCACCTGAATCTTATGAGACACAAAAGATAACTCTCAAGGACACTGAGTAATGCTGCATCATTTCCTCATCACAAAGTGTCCAGGTGAGAAATGAACATAAGACAGAGAGCATTGCATTTCCTCTCTAGTAAACACACAGGATCAATGTTTAGTGTCTGTGCAGGGACTCTCGGGATGCTCTCACGAGCCGATTCAGCCCAATAACCTTAAACTGAACACAGGAAGACAATGGCTATCCTTAAGTTGTAAGTGATACTACTCCGCTTGCTTCCAAACAGGATCGTCTGTCACCGCAACAGGACACCCTTAAGGAATGTAGTGGCTACACATACGTCGCCTGCCGAGCCGTTAGTGAAGCTGCCACTCAGGAGCTTAGACACAGTGGAGGTGGTGGGGGTGCGGGGGTCGCATGATGGGTGGAGTGTGGAATAGCTCACACGACATGAAAACACAAAGGCAGAGAGAGGAAGGGAAAGAGAGAGGGCGGGGGAGAAACAGGCAGGAGGCTAGCATACCGTTCTCTCCAGCTTCAGCACCGATGATTTCCCCGGCTCGTACTCAAAGATGCTCTTGGGCTCGGCGCGGTACTTCCTGGTGTCTACCTTTTTATCTGGGGGCTCCCACTCATTCCTGTGAAGAGAGGCGGGAATTGGGGAAGGGTGGGGTGTGAGATCGAAGACAGCCAATCCTTATCAAGTAGTCTCCATAGCAACCAGCACAGGCTAAGATATCTTTTTTTTTTACGATTCATATATGACGTCCGCCCTCATTATGCCTGCCTCCCTGTCCTCCTCCTCTGCGTCTAATGATGATAGGACAGAAAATTCAATTCACAGTTGAGCCAAATGAGTAATTTGATTAGATAAACTAGATTGGACCTGGTAACAAAAAACAGAGCGCAGCATTTCCTGGGAGAATTTCTTAACAGACAGTCAAGTATAAAATGACTATTCAGAAAAACAGAAAAAAAAATAGGGCAAACAAAAAGCATGCCCTCTTTGATGAGCATCAAGAACAACGCGGGACGTTTCAGCAGCACTGATAACGACGCGTTTAGGAGCGCAGGGCTTCATCCACAAACACCAAGGAACAAGGAAGGTCAGTCCTCAACATGTCATCTGCAGCTTTTGTGGGCAACACTTTATCCTCTATCACCTGTCTGCCTTCATCACTCCATCACTCACGTCTCTGAGTGCAGAGGCAGGCCTTTGTCTGTGCTGACATGCGGTGTGGAAGGTTGACACTAATCATACTTCAAGCAAAAAACTAGAGGACACAGTGGTGGAAGCCAATGGGAACAAAGCATGCTTAGATTTTCAAAGTCAGGGAATAAATAGATTTTTTGCTCCACTACAGTAAGCCCTGCTTATCTACACTTACTAACTCTGTAGGTAAACACAGGCAGTATTTCAGTATTTGAAGTATTCCGAACTGTGAACAGCTTCTTCTTCTAACAAACACAAACAGAACTGTGCTGTGTGTTAAGTATCAAAGCAAACATCTTCTCTTTGGACTGGGGCAGATGGAAGATGCTGACCTTTTGGCAGAGGGTTTGAGGGAAGACGACCGCATTGGCACTGGCATCGAGCAGCCTCTTGAATCAACCTCATTCTCACTTTTTGAGCGTGGGACTGCTCTCACTGGAAATAGGAACATAAATACCTCAATACTTGCACTGTGTAAATAGTGCCTCCAAATTTAGAACATTATTTTGGTTGAACTCCTACAGCTACTTATCCCAGACTCACCATCTTCCAAGTAACCAAAGGGGGTAGGACCATCATCTGAAAGAGGAAAGTACAGCAATAAAAAGTGATTTATTATTAATTTTATCTCTTGCTGTCTTTCTTACTTAAAAAGCAATGAATATAGCACAGTATTAAATAATTCAGAAGACACTGAAGACACTCTTTTCCTGCTTTTTCCCTTGCCTCACACCTTCCATTAGACCAAACACAGGCAAAGAGTGTCAAATCAAAGCACTTCAAGGGAAGCATTACTGAGCTAAAAGGGGATCCAAGCATCGATGAGCACTGAGGGTCTGACTGAGTAATGCACTGTAGAGCCACAGAGCCAGAACTGTCACAGTCAGAGAGCTCTGGTAAGAGTCACAGCTACACATCTACGTTGATCACTGAGCATCTCCTTTCATTTGACCTAAAACCTTGCTGTGGTGGCTAGATGTGCAAATCCAAAACCAAAACTATGAGCCAGACTCTACCTTAACCATCTAGTGCTTCAACCTAAACACTGGTTAGTAGAGTATTATTATGAGATCTTGCATAGATTCAACTCTGGGTAGCAGACTAAAAACCTTAATGTAGGACTACAGCAGCACCTAGTAGTGGAAATAATGCAAAAGATGCCTTATTGCAGAAAAGTCAGAATAAGCATCTACAAAATATTAAAAAAAAAGATTACAGCCTGAAATTTGTAGTAATAGATGGTTAACAGAAAAAAAAGAACATGACAATATTATTACATTTTTCTGATATAAAAGGAAAAATACACTTGAAGGCGTCGTGCATCATCCATGCATCAACTGGAAATAGTATATTATTCAGGGGATGATCATAACACTTCAGTAGATGAGATAACCTTTTCTTTAATCAATGATTGTTTCAATAATTGTAATAAAACTCAGAATTTAGTTATTTTTATTTCACTCCTGAAGTAGGATTTTTTGATAATTATGCATAAAAAGTATCACTCATTATATAATTTTGTTATTTACACCTGTCGTTTTCCTACTGTGTTATGCCACAGCATACAGTATTGTCCAAAAGTGTTGTGCCACCCCTCATTTCTTCATATTGTTCTTTAAGTAGCTTTGAGGAATAGTTCTCCGTGTATTCTTTTTCACTTCAGTCCAGTTCTGTCATGAACCGGCTGTGTGGAGGCAGATGAGGACCCAAACGCAAAACTCACAGAGGCAGGAACTGAACTCAAAATCACTGCTTTATTGCAGGTTTCACACTAAACTGGGAATACTAACAGAAGACCGTGGGAACACAGAAAAACACACAGGTTCGGGGAGAAGACATTGACGACACGACACTGACCTGATGGAGACATGCACATAAATACACAGAGGGTTAACGAGGGAAGTGGGAGCACACGGGGAACACAGCTGACACAGATAATCATAATGAGACAGGGCAGGAGCGAACACAACATGACGCATACTGACGAGAGACTGTCAAAGTAAAACAGGAAGTACACAGAGGTTCAGACAGGAGGAGAGAGAGCACGGGGAGAACACAGACATAACAGGCTGGGGAAAACATGGAATAAAACACAAGGAGAGACGAGGGCTCACAGATACACAGGGGCACACAGGAGGTAACCAAATAAGGAACATCTTAACTAAATAACCTAGGAACCAAGGCATAAATGTAGTGCCTCTTCACCTCACTGTACAATACCTTGTGCAATACTTTTGTAAATAGTCAACAGTGCAATAGACTCAATACAGTCTCGGTCGTTGTGTCCTTGGGCAAGACACTTCACCCGTTGCCTACTGGTGGTGGTCAGAGGGCCCGGTGGCGCCAGTGTCCGGCAGCCTCGCCTCTGTCAGTGCGCCCCAGGGTGGCTGTGGCTACAATGTAGCTTACCATCACCAGTGTGTGAATGTGTGTGTGAATGGGTGGATGACTGGATATGTAAAGCGCTTTGGGGTCCTTAGGGACTAGTAAAGCGCTATATAAATACAGGCCATTTAATACTTGAAATGTGCAATTCACTTGTATTTTTATTTTTTTATTCCTATTTATTCTATTTATCCCCTTTGTATATTTTATTTATATTTGTTTCTGTATTTATATATGTGTGTGTGTGTGTGTGTGTGTGTGTGTGTGTGTGTGTGTGTGTGTGTGTGTGTGTGTGTGTGTGTGTGTGTGTGTGTATATATATATATATATATATAACAATTCTGTAACTGTAACTTCGGTCGTTGCTGTGCTTTTTTTGGAAATCGAATTTCCCAGAGGAACCCACCCGAGGGATTAATAAAGTTCTATCTTATCTTATCTTAAATAGGGAACAAAATACAAAAACACATAAAAACTAAGAATACTGGGCCAACATGGCCCAGGACCATGACAAGTTCTTGTACCTGACCATTTTCAGAGAAATGTTTTTTTAAGCCACACTAACCTATGAATCATTTAAGCACCAGGCGCCTAACAAGGGCTGAACCTGTGTTGTTTTTACAAATGACAAACGACTCAGCAAAGAATCAATTTTTAAACTGCATTTTTAGTCACTTTGTTACCAGCAGCGTGTCTCGGCATTGCAGCATGTCCTTAAAAAAATGTGAGGAAATTGGAAAAATTGAGGACAAAAGAAAAAAAAAAAGCCCAAAAAGCTACATACAGCAAACGAACAGCATCTGAAAGTCATGTACTTAAGAAATTGGAAAAAATCCAGCAAAGATCTGACACAGGACCTAAGAGGTGCATCCGGCCCTTAACTTGATCCATCTACCTTTCATTGAAGCCTCATCAGAAATGGTCTTTGTGGAAGAGCGAGTATCAAGAAGCCATTCTTAAGGAAGAAAAGGATAAGATATGTCAAATTACACAAAACCTGGACTGGAAATCAGTGGCTACAGGTCTTACAGAGTAATGAATACAAATGTGAAATTCGTGGTTCATTAGTATGTACAGGAGAGGTCAGGAGAGAGGGACAACAGTGAGTCTTTACAGACATCTGTAAAACATAACGGAGGCTCTGTCATGGTTTGGTGTTGCATTTCAGTTGGGATACTGAAGATGAAAATCGATGAAATTATATACACAGAAAAGCATCATCAGATTTTGGTTTACAATGCAATATGTCTGTGAAGGTTCTCAGTCATCCAGGTCATCGTAGTCAAAGGAGCTTGCAAAGAAAAGCGTCTGGACTTCTTTAAGTTGCTTGAAGATGTTTCACCTCCCATCCGAGAAGCTTCTTCAGTTTTAAGGTCAAATGGCGGAGAGTCCCAGATTTAAACCCAGTGGGAGTTTCCCCCCACAGAGGGACAAAAGGACCCCCTGATGATCCTCTAATCACCTGAGCCAAGGTGTGAAACTGGGTGTGGGTCCCAATCAGCCAGGGTTTCAGGGGAGCTCATTGTGAAACCTGGCCCCACCTTATCATGCGATTTCCTGAGGTCAGATGGCCCAGGATGTGAGTGGGCGTTAAGTCGTCTGGAGAGGGATCTCAAAACTGGATTATAGATGGCAGACAGTTGGTGTCGTAAACCCCCGCCTCTGTTCAAAGATGGTCGCTCACAGTGGACATAGATGGCTTCTTTCACTCCTCTTTCAAACCATCTGTCCTCTCTGTCCAAAATGTGAACATTGGCTTCGAAGAGCCACCTCCACAGGCCAAGACTCAGCAGTCCATCTGCATCTTAAGGATAAAGGACGCTCTTTTGAGGATACCAATGTTCTGCCATTTGACCTTAGAACTGAAAAAGCTTCTCGGATGAGAGGTGAAACGTCTTCAAGCAACTTAAAGAAGACCAGACACTTTTCTTTGCAAGCTCCTTTTACAATGCAATAACATCTAGAATGCATCTGATTGGCAACAGCTTTGTTTTTCAGCATGACAGTGATCACAAACACACTGCCAATGCAGTAAAAGCACACCTGGGCAGAAAAAAACACACAATCAGGAACACATTCAATCGTGGATTGGCCTCCCCAATGCCTGGACCTCAACATTACTGAATCCATGTGGGATCATCTTGACTGAGAACAGAACAAAAGGCAGCCAGAATCCAAAGAAGAGCTGTGACTGAGCTTCAAGAAGCCCGGAGAACTATTATTAAAGAGTACTTACAGAAATTACTAGAAAACTTCGCAAAAAGAGTTCAGGCTGTGTTGAAAAATAAAGGTGGTCAAACCAAATAGTGACTTTCAAGTTTGTTAGAACTGTACAAACTCTATTTTTTCCTTATATATTCTACACTTCCACGAAACAAGGGGTGGCACCAGACTTTTGCACAGTATTAGATGCAAACAGATTCGTTCTGTGATCAGGAGTTCTGCACGAACCTTGCGGTGTATTTAAAGATTACTGTAATAGTGACTGTTAAGAAACACATGTCAGAAAAGATTACATTAAAGCCTTTCTGCATCTTCGAGCTCGGTCGTTTCGAGGCGAGTAGGTACTAGCGCAAAGATTAAACACAGCTGAAGTATTTAAGAGGGTCCAAGATGGCTGCAGATTAGTAAAGCCAACGAGAGTGGAGTTACTGCCATCAGATACCTTTCGATTTCACCTGAATCTCATAGCTCTCAGGGAATATGTAGGTGGGACGGTAAGGGTTTTCCTCAATAGGCTCTATGCACAATGATGGAGAGACAGAGGACAGCATGACATAACACAGAGACACATATATAAAGACACACAGGGACAGAAACAGACCAGGCAAAACTGATCAAACAGAGAAACAACACAGAGTAGAAAAAAAGAAACGACTTACCAGGTATTTTGTGAATCTGTTTGAACATTGTCTTATACCAGTCTTTGGACTTTTCAGTGTTCTGAAATTACAGTGTGGGAACAATTAATTCACAACCAGTCAATGAGAATTTCAGAAGAGCATCATCTGCATCCTTTTCGAGCAGGAAGACGTTCCCCTGTCTGAGTTTCTCAGAGCATTTTGTTTCATTTAATAAAGTGCAACAAATGAGAATGACAGCATCTCATTTAACGTTAATTCTGATGCAGTGCTATTGTGAAGCTGACACCTAAATGTGAGAGTGCTATTAGTAACACACACCTGCTATGAGTGTGATTAGAGGACTATATATTATATTTATTACAACGATTAATAAAAATAAAAATAATAATCACATCAAAAACATGACATGTGGTCATGCTTTTTGTGTAAATACCTCTTTTACTGTAGCATTAATCACTCATGTGTTATCTAAACAAAGCACCCATTAATAAACATTTACAGAGAGTCGATTAGTCTTCATTCGACAGCTGGTTTAATCGCTCACCCGTACAGGCACAATGGGCTTGTTGAGAGGACTCAGCACAGGGGAGTGCAGTGATAGCCGCTGCCTCTTCCCGTCCATTTCAGGGACTGGACTGACAGTTTCACTTCTGGATTCGGGGCTTTTGTCCCTTTCTGGGGTTGGGTCTGTGAAGCACAAGAAAAATAAGCTAAAAGAAAGCTAAGCTCACAACACATTTCCAGTGATATGGCAGCACAAGCAACCAAGAAGCATGAAGAGAGATTATATAAAATTTGTGCAAGAAATAACTTTTCAGAACATTTCAGATGCAGTACATTATTTACTTAAGTTACTTCCACCACCCATTTATTGTTTATGCTGGGAAACCACCATTACTTACTGGGATACTTCACTCAGTGAAGTGATTCAGATATTAATACCGCTCTACCAAGCAGAGTAAGCCTGTAGCTCAGTTTACTGAGCTGGCTACGTGTGTTTTCTACTGCTAATAAACTCAACTTTTAACTTAACAGGGAGACTCTTAATAATAGTGCCACCAGTGTATTTCCAGCAATCCAGATGAAAAATGTCTTTGGAATATGGGTCACCAGCTCATCCTAGTAAGCTACACAATGCATTTTGGGTATACTGCCTTTCATGCCCCTTTTACATAAAATACATGACAAATATCAGAAAGTATATTGTCTTTGTTTTCTACATGACTTCTCAGTGGTACGACAGGCTCAGTCACACACACTTGGATTTAAATGATAAGGATAAGGTCTGTCCAATGTCAAGTAAATAAATGAAAGAACAGAAGCCGGCCTACAAAACTCAAGTTCATGCTAATCAGTAATTTTTCCATGTAACCCACTGGTGACGGGAACAATAAAGTCTAAGATTAAAATCCCAGGTTTGATAAGAAGCAACACAAAAGAAAAACAGCATCAAACAAAAAGGAAATGAAATGTGTTCTGTATAACCTGAGCATCGTACTGCGTTCCCAAAAATGGTAACATGTTGGCGCCAGTATCTTGACTTATTACTTCATGACGCTTGTATCAAACTAACAAACAAAAGTTAGTCATGAAACCGGGAAAAGGGGGGTGGTGAGCACACAGATGGTTCAGTCGAGAAATGAAAAAGGTGTTGCGCTTTAATAAAAGCAGCACTTCTGCGAGCAGTCGAACGAATGAAAAAAAAAAGTGTTATATGTTGTAGACATCAACAAGACCTCAGTGCGTACCTTCAGAATGAGAAAGCTGCTTTTGCTGTTCTGTTGTGAAACAAACACGGACAGAGACATGGCAAGTAAAACGTGACTCAGCAGTGATGTGTGAAAGCAGTTGTTATACATGTAACGCGGACAGAGACAACAACACCGTTAAATGTTCCATGTGAGACACAGCAGAAAACATCTACTCGCTAAGTAAAGATGTAGCGGAGTGATAAGCAGAAAAGCAACACAACCAGTGCCTGAACTGTAAGCTGAGGTTATTCTGTGTTTTGGCAGCTGGTCCCTCTGCATGTGTGTTTTTGATCTGACATGCCGGTGCTCCAGTGCAACATTCAGTGGGTCTGAGTGACATATATATGACTTAATACCACCAAGCTTCCCTAAAAGGGCACACAAGCAATTTTAAGCTTCTTAATATCTGTCGCCCCCAACCTACAGACAGGTGTGCTCACCTCTGTTGTGTTGTAGCAGGACTATGGTGGGGTTAACTATGCTGGTGCAGGGATAAACAGAGCTGGGAGTCGATGTCACCGAGTTCTGAATGTCAGTGGAGAACGGAGCTTGATTTTCTTTTATGCTCTCAGATGAATTGTTCTGAAAGTGACAGAAGATACAAGTTTACAAGTCAAGAGAAAGAAAAACTGTCCTGTAATAAAAACAAGAAGAAAAAAAAGACATCTAACCAGCACCCTAAAATAACAAGATCAATCAGTGCTCATAAAATCAAACCAAGATCGTGTGTTAAATGGGGTGGAAGTAAACGTACCTGGCACAGAGTGTTGTTTACAGGAGGTAAATCGGCTGTGTCATTGCTGCCACCCTCAGCCAGTCCTGCTTTAGAGCTGTCTCCATTAATCTGGCTTGTCCAGCCACCTAAAAAGGGTCCAAAACTCTCTTAGTTTGGCAGCCAGCGCGGCAAGAACAAAAACACTGGGGACGATGCTAAAAAGTAAATTCTCTGACCGAGCTTATGACAGCAAATCATAACAGATAATTGCAGATAAAATAAATCTCCATTTCATTCTGCAGGGTGTGAATGCTTTCCTTAGTGGTTTTCATGCATGGGGCTGTTAATATCCCCAGAAAAAAAAGAAGAAGGATTCTCCCACAATCTCTGAACTTTGTCACAAGAACAAAGTGCCTATTCAGTTAGCTGTTAAGGCCATTTGTTCCACTGGCCTTTATATTCAGACTCTACAACAATTAAAGCATCTCCCCAAAAGCCTTGGCTAGCCTCCAGACCGGTTCCATTCCGCTCTGCACAACAAACGAGCCCACAGTTAAGGCTGCCTGCTCCAAAGTGCAGCGTGGGCAGGCCACAACAAAAGACCTCTTTGACACTTGTATGAAAATATGAGCAGTCGCCCTTCATCACGGCTCTGAGCGTGCCCAGCTGAGCATACACTTTAAAACGTGAGTAGTTATATAATCCTGCAAAAACACTTGAAATGCTGACAAACATGACGAAACGCCCGTTAAATTACGGCCAAACTGACATCCTCTGTCCACATTTTACACGGATGTGCTCCTGGTCCCCCACCACCACACACACGTGGCCATGTTATTCTTGCTAACCTCTTAATATTCTCTTCATCATGTGGAGAGCTGTTACGAAACAACTGTGGCAGCTGTCCTGACTTACTTGGTGTTGAGATGACGTTTGGCTCATCGCTGATGCAGTCCTCATCATCGATGTGGACGAGAGTGGCCCTTAGGGTCACCACGCCTTTCCCTTTGCAAACTCTGCTCGGGTCCAAATCTGAAAACATTCAAAATCTCACTTTAGCTGCTATTTATTTATTTGTTTTGGTGGTTGTTAAGGAACGTCTTGCTGCTGAGAATCCAACTTACTGCTACTTCATGCTCCAAATCGCCAAAATAGAACTGTTACATCAAAACCAGGCCATCAAATTAATATCCTGCTGTCCTGTAAAACTAATTACCATGAGCACCCCGCCAGAGGTGAAAGTAGAGCGCCTGAAGCTTGCTCTATGCAGAATTTCTTTATTCCCTCGTTAAATTAACACCCAATTCTCAACAAGTGACTTTGAAGACCACATTCTATGTCTTCTGTGTGAGTATGAGGTTTCCACAACTGTAGTAGCTGAAACATTGATGAGCCACATGGATGCATCACCTGGGGTGGGAATCAGGTCAGGAGAGCCTTTCATGCTTTTCACAGGTGTAATCCTGACAGCACAGACTGTTCGAGGACCTGAAGGGACTTTAACACAACAAACACACAGGAAGGAACAAAAAGAGTTTTTTTGTGTGTGATTATGAAAAAAATTTAAGGCAAAACATCCCACTTTTAAGATTTGAAGCAATTATCCAGCAGTTATCTATCAGCTGTTCATTAAAGCAATTCACTATCTGATTTAACAAGGGTGCTCGTGATCGATTTAATGCCATGCAAGTGATGAATTCACATCATTGTGGTACAGAGGAGATGAGGTTAAATTAACTATTTGATAGGCTTAGACTGAGAGCTGACTTACTGGGAGTTGCGCTTGGTCTTACGCCGCCCTCTGCTGGAGAGCCCTGGAAAGTAAACACATGGAAGACTATTAAATAGGAGGATTCCCCAAGATAGATTCCTATGATGTATTATTAACTATTAACCTGCAGCTACACAAAGATCCAGACAGAATTCAGAAAAAAAATTTATGAACAACAACTAAATAACTTTTTGTTGGAGGCACAAAACAAATTTTTCAATTCATTTCAGGTCCTAGCAGAAAGAGATGAAAGGGTTTGGATCTATGGGCACCTATAAAGAAATCCACTCGTGTTCATTTTAATCTACAGTCACCTGTGCTTCCCTCCAATGTTCATGACTTAGTCTGACAAATGTAGCACCGCAGCAGTGGAAACATCTGCATCATTCTCAATAAACTTCACATCAGATGGACTGAGGAGCATGGATTTGATAACCGGGCCAGGTCTCTGCTTGTTAGAATGGATGACTGTATGCACTGAAGGAATATAACATACACAGAAAATGTCTTTTACGGGTAAGATTTGCTTTAGCACTGGCATTAATAGTGAAGGCACTGCAAAGACAGCTTTAATGAGGAACCACATACAGCTATTGAAACTGTGGTTGTGCCTCTGTGGTTGGGTTACACACTGAAATGAGATACAACACAGGAAGGCAGCGAACTTTATCTGTTTAAATCATCTGAAGGCTCTTTCACATTAAGTTATATTAGTAATTCAAAGTGTTGTTTAATTCAGAAAAACTTTCAAACTCAAGCCATGTGCTTCCCTTTAATGACAACAAGACAGGAGAAAAGTAACCCGTATTGCTCTAAGCTCCAGCAGTGGCGCATGCAGAAGTCAGAGCACGGCCACCATAAAAGTATCTGTGAAACTTCCTACTGCTCATCTGGCCGTTGTGCTCAGGCAGCATGGCTGATTTAGGAGACATCCCCATTTCAAATGCCAAGAAAAAGACTGATTAAGACTGCAAACACACTCACCAAGACACTCAAACAGTTACTTGTTCATATACACAAACAGACACAAAGAGTGTTTTCTTTTCATTTTCATTTGTAAACTAAGAGGAAAACAGTGAGCAAAAGCCAGAGCAGCAAAAGCCGTCTAGAATTTACTCTGCAATGAAAATTTTAAGCTGCTTTTAAAGTTGTTCCTTTTCTTCTGAGTTTGCGTGGGACACCGTGTGCTCTCTGTTTACACATGGCGGTAAATAAGCCAACCTGCAGAACAGGCTGATGTTCCAGCTGGAAGCCTCCACAAATAGGCCTAAAATGGATGAGGGAAATGGGAGCAATTCCAAACAAGTCCCAAGGAGACACAAAGCAAAAAACCTTTTTAAACGTTTTCAAGTATTGGAGCCGAGCCGTCCCTGAGCATCAGAAACCGTGTGTTTATTTCCCGTCCCTCTTTAATAAAATCAGCTTGCTTCTTGACCCCCTGCATCCCGGAGAGGCAAAGCATCCATGATCTCATTTCCAAAACCATTAACAGGCATTCCTTTGAGGAGTGCTTACTCTGATCTCAGTTCTGCTTCCGCTGTATCCTCACATGAACCCCGAGATGGAGAAATTTACAGTAGAAAGAGCATTTTGAGTGTGTTTGAAATTCTGGCATATAACAGATAGAGCGAGTATGACAGCTGACAGCGTTTAGTTTGCTGTATAAACACACAGAGCAGAGATCATCCCTGGCCTTTTTAGGAAGAGGTGCTTCTGAGCACAGCAGGGCAGAGAGCACCATTCATCCAGACTGTAAAAAAAAGGGCAGAGCATTGCTAGGACAGCACGGGCCGGGCCAAGGCAAACAGAAAAATAAGAAGACGCTACATCAGCCATCTGATTAAAACATTATCTAAATTCACTGTCATTCCTTATAATCCAGGAAGCTCCTGTGCACTCGGGTCCTGTTATGAGTCTATTTGGCTTAGTGGATATGAAGTTAAGTCACTATTTGCTGAATTTGTTCAAAGTTCAGCAGACCAGTTAGTGGGCCTTGAGTTAGTGGCTCAAAGGTTCCAAAGACAGCCTGACTTTCCTGTTTTTAAAGCTAGCGGATGTGCTATTAAGTGTTATTTGTGCTGATTTCTCAGAAACCCCCCCAAAACAAAACAAGTCTGACATGTAGAAACTAAGTCTTATAACATTTACCAAAAAAAGAGTTAAATTCAAATTCACAGTTTAACAATTAACAGGGTAGGTGTCATTATATTCACATCACAGTCAGTGAAACACCCTCTCAGCTCTGACCTCTGCCATTATCTAAAAGCAGCAAAGCCCAGATGATCCATCCAATATGCATCTCTCAGTTCCATTACAACACAACGCTCTCTCTCACACACAGATACATAAACCTCCTACTGAACGAAAGCTCCCTGGTGTGACCAACACTGCCAAAACAAACAACTCATAAAAGCCAACGACCACCCCAAGGCGTCACTGCATGTCTGGAGAGAGAGATACATTACCTTCCTGATGATGTGTACAAACAGCCCTTATTCCACGACGTACATCAGGATCCTCTGAAGCCCCGTGAGCCGCACGGCCGAGCTTTGAGGGTCTCATGTGGGCGGAACAGTCCCAGGGTTGACCTTGACCTTTCGCTATGCAGGGGGGGTCTGTTTGCTTGCGACAACAGGCGTGTTCAGATGCACCTGTCACCACATGCCACCTGGGAATGTTGCACCCACTCAACAACTGTGGAAATCCTCCTGCCTCTTAAAATGCTCACGCAGGACAGCAGATGAGAGACAGAGAGGCAGACCAAAGATGATAGCTGCAATTTGCTACTGGATGATTCAGCCACCCATAAGGTCTTCAATGCCACAGATGCTTTCGGGTTTCCCGGAATCTGCCTGCAGTCCCAGCGCTATTCACAACTCACGTCTGAGCGGGCCATCGTGTGACGAGGATTCTATTGGCTTTTTTCTTTTTAATTTACCTGCATTCGTAAACAGTTGCTGGCAGGCAGAAATGGAACTCTAAGCCCACTGGCTGGCTACACTGAAAGCCCCCATCATCAAGGCCCATTGCACCCAGAAGCTTAGCCAGCACAGTAGCTGATGGGTTCCCAGAATCCCTGATTCAAAAGAAAGGCTCCCTCCCGGCGCGAGGGCAGTATTCAAACACTTGTTGCTGATTCATTTAAAAGTTTTACATATAAAACAGAAAAAATATGGCAACTTTCTCTGTTTTCACGTTGAGTACTTTCTGAAATCCTGAATTTTATCTTCCCCACAATCTTGAATAATTTTAAGATTGATGGAAAGCTTTCTTCCCCAGCATTAATCTAGCTTCTTAAACATGAAATTTATCTTACTCTATGATGGAAAACTACATTGTTTACTGTATTAATATCAATAAAAACAGGGAAAAGGGTATCTGGCAAAGGCGTTTGACACTGAGGTACTGAAAAAAAAAAAGTTACCAAGGAGTTTAGCTACAATCTTTCACAAAACAGTCAAGATTGAACCACTCTTCGTCCTCCTAAATGATGCGGGTGGCTCTTTGTGTCCACAGGACATCTGATTTTATTGTTTAAAGTTTTGCCTCCCTGGATCAGGGAGAACTTCCTTCAGTTATATAATGGTACCAACAAATATTTACATTTTTTTTCTCATGGAACATCGCCGTGTTAGGAAGAGAAATTTCAACAACTTATATAATCTTTGACAACCCTTTTTCCCCTGATGATTTTACAAGCTCAATACAGAAAAGAGCCCGCGAATTTATCTGTATAAATAAGTCATAGACCCTGTTCTTTATGTCCTGGTTGTTCCATCCATCCGTCCGTCCGTCCAGGATTTTTTCGATACATACTAGAAATTTTTTAAGGAAATTTTGCAATATCCATGCAATTCTTCACTTGCTTGAGAAACATTTCCGATATTTACACGGAGTGGGAGGTGGGGTGTTTAAAGATGTGGTGGGTTTTAAAGATGTCAGCAGTTGTATTTACTTTACAAACCAGCCTGAAAGCCTCTCTTGTTTTATTCTCATCCTTGAATAGGTTTGCTCCCTAAAGTGTAATAAACAAAACACAACAAAGCACCTAATTTTTAACATTATTGTCCTTCTGTTTGGATGTTCTGTGCCTGTACAGGTTTTCCAGTCCAAAGACAAGCACGTCATTCTAAACGTGAGCATGAATGGTTTTCTGTCTCTCTGCGTTAACCCTGTGAATGGCCGTCGACCTGTCCGTTGGTACCCTGGCTCTCACCTAATGCTGGATACCACAGGCTCCAGTCACATTGTGACCCTGGCTCAATAAACTGGAAAATGGATGCATGGATGGATAGTTTTCATATAGACACATACTGTAATTTGTTATTCTTTATCCCCTGTGTAATTACACAATGTCTTGTACAGATTTTCTTCGTCTGAGCCTTATCTTAAACTGGACCTCGAGCTTTGCTTGTAGTTTTGGCACTTTCCTTTTGGAAAATTTTTATTGAAGTTGTCTGACAAAACTGTGCGTCAAGCTCACTGTTTTTTTGTTATTTCTATTTTATTAGATTATTATTTGGCATTATTTTAAAACTCTGTGCATCAATCACTTGTTTGTGAATGGAGTTTACTAACCAAAATGACTAACTTATCACTTCTAACCTTAGTGTAAAACCCTACATGCTCTTATGTAAATAGATTTTTCCCTGAATCGATTTATGACTTCAATATTTAAGCTCTTGGAGCATTTTTACAGGCACCACAGATTACTCCATCTGTATGATCTTATGGATTATCTAAATTTCCTGTCTGTCCATTTTCAAATCTAAACAAAGCAGGGTGATACAAAGTTGAACTGTAATGCATTCCCTCCATGGGGGGTAGGGGTCTCTGTGAAACAGTCAGAGGCTGCCTTAAAAGTGAGCCATGTCAACACAAAAGAGCTCTCTTCACACGCTCAGCTGTACTATAGACGGAGAGAAAGAGCTGTTATGTAACGCAGTTTGACTTCTGCTTTGTCAACAAATGGCAGAGAGGGGAGAAGCTATCCAGTGCTGTGTGCAGATCCCACCAAACAGCTCCAAACATGGCTCGAAATGGCTGCTCCGGAGCAGCAGCTTATCCTCCTAATTGAGAAGAGACCCCCCACCTACCCTTCTACCCTCCCCACTCTCTTCCATAAACAGCTTCCACACTGGACACCAGCCTTGGATTCTACACATTCCTCAACCAAAGCTATTTGAAGTTCATTTCAAACAACTGCAGCATAAAAGGAAATGTATGTAACTTACACACTACCCTCATTACAGTCCTGAGAACAGGATTACACATTTGTGTTGATAATGGAAGGAGCTTAAGCTGGGGTTGTATGAAGACAGCTTCTATGCCTTTGAATTCTTTGAAGAAGAGTTTAAAGCGATCCTGCAGTATCACTATCATATTTGAGGGCTTATTTTGAGGATAATTCTTCACCTGTAGATAAAAAGGTCCTTTTTGGAGGGAAAACAAACCCACTCATGACACTTGTCATTGTATGATGTGTTCCCCATCGCTCAGAGAGGCTAGCGACCTGCCAACGCATCCCCGAGAAGCCCAGACAGTTACTGGAAGTGACCATGGCCAGATCCCCGGGACAGGAAACACTTGGCTGGTACGTGCCGAGGTCCTGGGGAGGACTGCAGTTGGCTGCATGGACCAAACCGCCTGTTACAGACACTGTGTTAGAGAGCCAGGCTCCTTCTAACATGCCTGCTAGGCTTTTAGAGCCAGCGTAATAAGAATGTCAGGGAGCTGACAATTTACCCAGGGTGATACATCTTCACAGCAAGGGCTCCAGGCTTGACTCCAAGAGTGAGAGAGCTTGGCTCACAGGCCTCACAGAGAGGATAAACACTGAATATCCAACTAGCTTTGCGGTGTCTCCTTAAGGGACTTTCAGATAGTTTACTTTTAAAGGAGCTGAGTTTAGTTTAAAAAGTTTCAGATGAAAACAGAGTGACATAATTGGAAAAAAATAAAGTCCATAAGACAGTAGAGAGGTATGTAATTTGGTAGTATGAATAAGACATGGCGTTTATTTAATCTCATAACTCCATAATGAGCACAGCTGTGCACAACAGATTCCTCCCGGCTTAGATAATGGGAGGTACTTGCACATTAGGTGAGCGGCGCTGACAATTCAAATCATTGTCACGGAGTGCGCTCAAAGTGTTTCCTCATCTCCGCTGAATGTTTGGACTCTGACAGGGACTGGAAGCTCTGAGCGTGTTACCTAATATAACTCTCCGAGCGCCTATGTGACAGCACTACTTGATAATTGAGTCATAGGATATGGCGGCTAAACGTGAATATAAACAGCGATGCGATAATCCAGCAATTTTAAGTGCTATGAAGGCATCCTCGTGTGAAATGAGCGTGCAGCAGGACTCCAACTGGTCCCCATCATCCATCTATTTCAGGAATGCCGGTGCAGCCTGACTCGTCCCCGTCACACCCAGAAACAAACAGAGGCAGGCAGCACTGTCTGTAACAGCCCCGCTTCACAGGTGGTGGCAAAATATTAGATGGTCCTTACTCTTTGTTACATGTTGCAGTGAGCGATTGAGAAAGCTGTGGCGTACAAGTGTCACTTGAGAATTCTGGATTGGTCGGTGAGATTTTTAGTCAAGACGTCTGCTGATTCTCATTAAACTATCTGCCAGCAAATGCTGCGATGCTGGTGTTTTCCATCAGCGCTGACATGGGTGGGTTGGGGGTTGGTGTGGGACGTGTGGTGCTTGTGACGGCAGTGGAGGCGGGCGCTGCTTAAATCTATCACCAAAGCATAAATGATCTTTTCACGGTTTTGTTTACGTGCATCCGTGATCAGGGCGGGGGTTCTGTGCGCCACCGACCTTGAAAAGCCAACGCATAACACTTCATTTCCCCATCCACTTCATCCAATGGCAGGAGACGGTGAAAGCAGACAGGGGGTTCGGTGGTGGGGGGTGGGGGTTGCCAAGCAACCTGTTGTAACATTAACAAGGAGTGAAAACAGAAACCTGGTGTCTGGCTGAAACATCCGGCCTGATCCAAAGCCATCCATTATTCCCAGTAAAGCGAAGGCTGTTCTCTACAAATGCTGCCACTACAAAGCTTTCTGTTCAAGTCATGCAAATATCCAGCGTCACCACACAGCTGGTGTACATAAACCGCAGCTAATTAAAACAAGTGATCCTAAAAAAGTATGTCTCAACAAGGAAATACTATCATTTCATTATTCTTCCAATATCCAGTAAAAATAGTAGTACATATATAACTACATATATCACTCTGAACAGGTGGGTACAGTAGGCCTACAACACAGCGACAGTATCCACCTATGTAAACAACAGCAAAAGCTAAATTATCCACACTTTGGCAATGCAAATAAATTCTGAGGAGACTGCATGACCAAAGGGGTAATTGGACTTGAATGAAAAAACAAAACATATTGTGACTAGTTGTCTGTCTGATTTCCAAACCACATGGAGATCATCATGGAAAAACAAGACTATGATATTCCCCAGGCCAGCTGGCTTTGGCAAATCTTTAAAATTCAGTTTTGAGATTCATGTTTCCGAGGATCGCTCCTCTCAAATCTAGGGGAACTGTGTAACGTGACTCGTCATAAAATATTAACAACCGCGCTGGGTTCATGGTAAACAAAGAGCCCCGCGCTCGAGAAGTTGCACAGATCAGGCAGCTGTTTGTTGTGCAGATCAATCAGTTCTGTATCGGCTTTTTTGGATACAGAAACACGATGTGTACCTCGGTGGTGGATGCTATTCTGCAAATGGAAAAATTCAAGCATACACGTTGCAGCTAAAATTAATGCAGGTTGCAAACTTTACACTCTGTTTGAATATTATTTGAACTGTGCACTCTATCCTCCTGTTTAGATACACTAAAACACCTGATGAATCACTGTATCTATACATATATATACATATATATGTTTTAAATCGAGGAGGGAAAGCATTCCTTTGCAAATCATCCAAATTTACTGTTGAAGAAAAAGTCAATACTGTCATGTGTTCAATCTTTCAGAACATAACAAACATTTTCCTTCACATAGATCACTTTCACCTTGCTTTAAATGCACAACAGAACCTGCAAAATGTCATAAGGGTACGTCTGCTCCCTGCCTAAGTAAATGGCTCCTGGGTGAGCTGCTACCAAACATGTGACTGATGTGTTATATGTACACACCTATCAAAATCCCTGTGTAAACAGCCACAGGTCCTCTACTGACATCTGGTAAACCAGAAGTCTTTGTTGTACTTGTAGTAAGGACATGTGGGAAGCTAATGGATTTCCTGATCTTTCTATGTAAACAACGCTTAGATAACTGAATATCTCCATTAACCACGTCCAACAAGTCCACATGATAAGACGAACACAAGTGACTGGGTTATTTCCAGAGCGTGGCAGCTACACAGCAAAACACTGAAACAGGTGGTTTGGAGTAAAATCCGTCTGAATACTTTCCCCCTGTCCTTGGAGCGGTTTGATGAATTATTTGTGCAAGGGTTAATATTTTATCACGCCTGTTTAGACTCATGTTACTCGGGGGTAAAAATGTGAATGAAGACTGAGGCGGGGGATCTGTAGAGTTTCACAAGTAGGCGTCTTATGTATTATAAAAAGCTCCAATCTTAGATCTTCAGTTAAAATAGGAAACGGCAGGATTGTTTTCCAGGTAGACATCACGCAAAGATGCCTCTGTAATTCCTTAGAATTCCATAACAGCAACAATGAAAAATGCATATTATAAAAAATTACAACCATAGTGACCAATGTCAGTTTTGCCTTCATACAATCCTTCCCAGTGGCATGTTTAGTGGGACTAAGAGAAAATCCCAGTTAAGATGTGGGCAAGACGGAGGTGTTTGTTACAGTCTGTGAGTCTGTGTGTGGCCACAGTTGTGCCGCCAAGCAGTTGTTCATATCACATGCTGTTCAGCGTGAGTCTTCAGACAGACCTGTTTGACATATAGCCCAACATTCAGGTCCTTGTGTCAACACAAAGAACATCCACACTTTTAATATTGTGCAGTTACATAACACAGGTGCTAAGTTAGTCATGCTCACAAAGATGTCCCTGGAATAAGGAGTGGAAAATGATAACGGTCCTACCAAATCAATCTCCTATCAAGAATATCTCCAAAACAAAGATGACAGAGGTGACAGTTTAGTTTGATCACACTGTACAGTGAACAGCTCCCAACATCTCCATGCCGCATAATATGCATTCCATTAAGTGGATGGTCTTGCTGTCACAGCCCTACTGTATGCATGTAGAGTAGCCTGAAGTCTGCCCCCTATGACTCACATTGACAACCGCCGCCGTCCAACTTAAAGAAACCAACGCGCGGGATCGGATTTGTCTTAAAATAAATAAATAGATACACAAATGTTATTCAGCAGTGTTATACAGACAGCAATCCTTTAATTTTCAGATTAAGGATTTAGGTTTTTTCTTCTCGCATTCAGCTACAGAGTGCGGCACCCATTCCCACTGTATGGATCTGCCTTTACTGCAGCAACTGTCCCACAGCCAATGCCCCCATCTGCTGAGATGCAAAATCAAAACCGACTGACTCACAGAAGCATTCATATTTGCTAACCATTGATAAACTCACGTAGCAGACTCTGTAATTAATATGAAATACATTATGCAGTACTGGCTTTGCATCACACCTTAACAACTCTCAAGTCAGCTGTTAACAGAGCCAGTGGGAAATAAAAATAAACTGTTCATGCCCTGATAATAAGAACCTTTCTTTTAAGAGAAAATCTTAAAGAAGGGCTTCAGAGAAGTGCAGCTGTAACGAGCAGGTACGCTCACCTCTCTGTGATGGTAATCCAGCGTTGTGCTCGCTGATGCAGACAGACACACTTCACTGAGCTCTTTGCGACAGCTGCTCTCCACCAGCGTCCTGTCAGCGCTTCACACTCACCGGTTTCAACTGCGTCAACACCGGCGCACTGCTCGCCCACCGAGCGCGAAGACCTCTCCTTTCACAATAAAAGCCTGAAGCTAGTCGCTTCAAACATAAAGGGGGAAGAAAAAAGTTCAACTGCTGACTTTGTAAGTCTGTTGCGCTGGTAGATAGCTGGGAAATATTAAGCATCTGGATAGAGCTATTTATCCACCTTTCTATTTAATTCCTTTATGGATTGATGGATTGGCCTCGACAGAGCCCGGAGCACAACATTACAGAAGCAGTGTGGGATCATTTAGTCTGAGAAAAGAACAAAAGAGACAACATCCAAAGGAGAGCTTTGAACTATTCCTGAAGACTATGACTAGAAAGCTCGTATAAGGGATTTCCAGCAGCATTGAAGAATAAACATTGTCATATTGAATATTAACTTTGAAACTAATTAGAATTGTCTAAATGTGTATGCCTCAATAAATGACTTTAAAGACTTTTAATTCCCATTTTTCTAGCAAAATATTAGAAAATAAGGGATGTTCTCAAGACTTTTGCATAGTACTATGTAACTATCAATCATCATCAATCAAAAAAAAAAAATTCACCAAATAACTATGCTGTTAATAGTAGAATAATATTAATATTCACTACTGTTATCCACCTGCTACAAATACAGTTTATTATGGAATAAGTTAAACAGTTGTAAGCTCAGCATAATAATAGGGCAGCCAGTTGCTGTAGGGGTGGCTTAATACTTTTGTAGAGTACTGTATTTGACGTTTTTACAACAGTAAAGATTTTACTTTGAAAGTTTCGGCCAGAAGTCCCAGCTGTCTACACTCCATCGCACTTTGTACCTTTCTCTCCTCAAAGCATTTAAAAGGATCTATTTTAGGGTTCATTTATATTCATAACACTATGTTAATTTGACTCATTTGATAATATCAAGTAAAAGGTTTTTACATACATAAAAAATATGTAAATATAAGCTGAAGTATACCTTTAGAGGGTAACAGAAGATGTGAAGCACCATCCAGTGATCAAATGGTATATCACAGCTTAATAAATGAACAGCGGCTGCGTTGTACTTACCCAGCTAAAACATGTATTTTTTTAATCACCATTTTGTCATGTTTAAAAAATTACATAAGGTCTGTTAGACAACAAAACTGTCTTTCCCCACTCCATTCATGACTCAGTTTAAGAATGATACTGTACAAACATCACAGCTAAACTGTAAGTCACTAAGCTGTTGGTGGGTAACAGGAATTCAGGTAAAGTAAGTAGAATACCACAAAACTCATAATTAGCACAGGCAAAAATATCACATATTTATCTGGTAAACGGAGCAGCATTAATGTCACTTTTCAGTTAAATTACACAACAGGAGATTGAACACACTGAAATATTATAATTAGAATATCAAGAAAAACAAATGTTTGCTATTCTAATATATCAAAATTTAAACCCATAACAAAAAGAAATTAATACGCCTACTATTAATACTACTATTATGATTTTCATTAGGACACTTAATATTTATTGCAATTATATTCTTTGAAAATCTCACATTTATTTACAACTACAAACTTACTTTTACAATATTTTTTACAGTAAAGACATACCATAGCAAATACAGCGGAAACATATCACACATGGATCACAGGCACAGTCATGAGAAATGGATGTTTTGGTTCTGTGGACTCATACATGAGAAAGAAAAAAAATTAAATAATATATAACCATTACTCTGCATGAGTTCATCTTGCTAAACCTGATGGTTGTTTACAGCTACATGTTACCTTCTCTATCCCTCTTACACAATAAATAACTTACAACTTGACAGATCAAATTCAGTAAAATTGAAGATGTGCGGCTCTCATCGATGTCTGCGAGGTACAGGAGGTGCTGAGTCAGTTGGCCTGTAAGAAGGTCTTTGAGGAAGTATTCGTGTCGGGCAGGATATGTAACGCTCATGGACCATCTCTGTCACCCTGCAGGAAACACACTGTTACTGTATAGGAAGGTTATTTGCACTGTAACAGTAGAGACGGTATACAGCAAAGGGTGTGTAAACTGTGACGTTTAATTTCTTATAATTATGCGTGAGAAAAAAACAAAACTTGAAAAGAAGATGCAAAGATAACATTTCAGACACAGTTCTGTATCATTTACTTATCTGACACCCTACATTCAGGAAATATGAACTGTACAAGAATCACTCATTCACTGGTTTAAAATAGATTTCAATACTTTAACAAACTGCATGTTTTAGGAACTACAGTACATGAACTCTCTGATAGTGGTCACAGCTCTTATGCAAAGTTAGTTAATGTCAAAGCATGTTATTTTTTTCTATCATTACTGAATTTAGTCATCATCTTATTTAGTTATGTAGGTGGAATAATAAACTGAATTATTAATATTTTTAATGAAATCAACAATTCTTTAAGTTACAGCCCATTAAAGAAACATTAAGCAGTTTTACATTTAGCTACGTTTTTAGCTAAAGTTAGCTAATGTTAGCGCACACACAAGTTAAGCTGTTGCACGTTTGTATCAATTTACTAAGTTCATTTGGTTGTTTATATTCAAACGCTTTGCACTCCATCACCCTTCATACTGTAACTTCTCATTTACATGTTCCCAAGACAAATATCTTTTTGATCTTTTAACCTTCAGACACACAGATGCTAAGAAAAACTCTAGATAAGATCACAGTACCATGCAATGAGAACAAATTGAACCCACGCATGAAGAATTTAGTATACTCTATGTAGCAGCTCATACATACTTGGTGTAGGTGTTTGTTCATTTCTGTTATTTATTCTTTAAAAACTGAATAATTTAATGTCAGTCTGTGGATGTCAAATTACTTAAAATTCTGTGTACTTAAAGCAATTTTGCTAACTCTTGAGTCTTTTTTTTAACAGCACACAAATGTTGTATTTACCCACTAATAGTAATTAAAACTCATCACACACAATTACTGTATGAATGAGAAGTATTATGCAGATATTTAAAGTATAATATAATATTTCTGACATCATGTCAGAAAGCTAAAGAAGCTGATTGTTTATCAGATTTTAGAAATACATTGTACTGCCACCCAGATTTTTTTTTGAAAGAGATAAGAGACACAGAAGGGCATTTATCAGTAAAAAGGATCTGCAGCGTTTCACAGGTTCTCAGGAATTTACGGCAGCTCTTGCTACCCACTTCAGTCACTTTCATCTTTTTCATTTTTAAGTGGTCTCACTATAAGTGGTCTCACCTATGTGTGTGGAAGTTATTTGTGTGTTTACAGAGTATAAGCATCAGTATCTTGATCACTTTCTCGCTCTGGCTTCCTCTGAAACGCACAGCTGCGAATTAGTGGTGGGTGAACATTTCCTCTTTTACATTTTTCTGTTTCACTCAGTGCTGCTGATAGATTTTTTTTTACGTGCTCCCAGTCTTTCTGTCATATCGTTAGCTTCATAGCATAATTGCCTAAGTCATTTGACTAAGTCAATGACTTAGGCACTTATGCTATGAAGCTAACGATATTCTAACACAGTTATGATTGCTGCTAGGCACCGTCACATAATCGTACAGTGTATTTGCTACTTTGCGTTGTTTTTTCCTATACCTGATGTCGCATAGTGCTCAGTACTGCATGGTTCTGCTTTCACTTCAGTAATCTGAATCGCTGTTCTCTAGACTGACCTTTCTGGGTTCCGTGGAGGAATCCTGGGTGGAGGAATGGAAGGTGCAGCACTGCCTGGCCGTGGCGGTCGTGGTGGAGGAGGGAAACTTTCTATTGAGTCCTTTAAAAATACAATGACATATATATGTGGCCACACTTGAAATACTTCAAAATAAAACAGCCTAAAGCTCTAGTTTAACAGCTGAGTCAGTTAATGAAAAAGCTAACATTGTCACAGTTATTGGTTTAAGCAATTCATCTACTGAAACTGTCAAGAACTCCCAAATTTTCAGCTAAACACACAAAGATGACAGTTGTTGTTTTGTTGGTCTGGAGAATAAAAGATCATTGTTTTAATTACACCCTGAGGAAGTCATTAAGCAGTGTCAGTCAAGCTTCCACGATGGGTCGTGCAGTTTGAGTCTTTTAACAACAGACAGGGAATACTCATCTTACCCATCTTGCAATTAAAAGAAGGACAGAATTTGCACCAAAATCTAAGAGATTCTTTGTCTGCCCGTGCCCCAAATCTCCTTCAGCTCTGTACTTTTTCTTCAATCATGATGACAGACAGTAAACGCTAATGAAAATGATATAGAATCTGCTTCAGTAAAGAACACACATTTACAGAACTTACATTTAAATATTGTCTGGAAGGTATTTTAGGAAATGAAAAGCTGAAGTAAGAGAGCAAAATAAAACAAAACTAAACACTAGACTTTCTACCTCTTTTTTTCTACCTCTCTACTGCGCATGCAGTCATGTTGTATAGACATCAGACACATGCAGCATCATAAGAGAAAGGGAAGTTTTAATTTGGGTTATAAAGAGTAAGAAGGAAGAAACAGCTAGCTATAACTCATGCAAATGCATTTCTGTGTGAACCCTTCAGTTTCCACGTGCCTTGAAGATGCACTTGTACCTATTGTTAAATCAAGCTCACCTCGTCAGGTTCTGTACCGCTGCTGTAGCTAAAGGTGCTGTGCGTGCTGAGTCTGTTGCTTTCGGTGCCTGATGACAAGAAGAAGCACAGCAAAAATAAAACACATGATTCCGAGTATCTCTGAGGTTAGTGCTTGTGGTGAATTATGTTGTAAGACCACTTCGCTAAATGTGGGTAAAATATGTTTTAGGCCTTGACACTATTATACAAGATGTCTGCAAGAAGGTGTATGAACAATCAGAGCAAGACAGAGACGCAGCTCATATGCATACCACCATTACAGACTTAAAGTAATCATGAAGCAGTATAGCAAGCCATTCTTTAAATCCGTTAATGTTATCAGTGTTTTTGAAAGGAAACTGCTTGCCCCTTTTGAAATTTATGTGCAAATGTTTGCTTTTTTAAAAAAAAAAACAGAAGAATAAAACATCTACTACAGCAAAATTAAACATTAATTTAAACCTTAAAATACTTTTGCATTTGTGGGCTAATTAAACAAACTAAAAAATGGTTTTCTTCGTAAAACATTATGACTGAATTATAACTGCTGGTGCGACGTGTAAAAACACAAATAAAGTTTCACAAAACGTCTCATCCTTTATGTATAACAAAACTACAAAGATGGGAAATAATAATAACAAAGTAAAATAAAATACATACACTGACATTCGAGAACATTAAGTAACATTAAGCAGTAACAAAATCACTAGAGTCATGTAACTTTATCATACAGAAAAAGTCTGTTTATTACAATTAACCTAATATTTCAAGCTATAATCTGACTACTTTATTTCTTGCTTTTTTATTGAAAACTTTTAAAATGAGATCTCAATTAAGATTTAAAAAAAATGTGAGACTAAAATAAATTTTGCATTTATTTGCCCGCAACAGGAGAAAACACACAGCAGGGCCACGGGTCGGACTCAAACCTGCGCCGCGGCTCTCTTGCTGTGCAGCAAGTGGTTGCCTGCTTACCCACAGAGCAAACACGGCACCCTTTCTTTTCTTTGAAAAACTGTGACTGATGTGTTGAATTTCTGTTTTGACATAAATAATTTTTCAGCAAGGTCTGCTCTGTCCAAGCTCTAATTAAACGCGGGTTTATTAGTAACACTGCCTCGTACCATCCATGTGAATATTCTAATGATCCCATCTAGCACTTTTTCCTTGAACCACAGCTAAAATTGACGCATAGAAAAGACAGAATGATCAGATCTGGCGCTCAAACGTACCTCTCTCTCCAACTCAAAAGTGGAGGCAGGAAGTCAGACTACAAGCACATCACTTTTTCAGTGACTTACATATGTGTATAATTTACATTTCTCCCAATCTGTACTCTAATGGAGTTGCAAAGAAAGCCACACAAAGAAAGACTGAAAGCTTTAAGTCTTTTTGTTTAGTACTTGATAAAAGCAGAAAGTAAAGATAAGCATTTGGACTCACTCGATGTGCTGGATGTGCTACCTGTCTTCCAGCTGCCTCTCTGGATAACCTGAGCCACAGGAGGAGGCTGAGCCGTCGCTCTGGGTGTCGACTCATACACAGCACACTCTAATGAGACACTAGTGCCCCAGAATGAGTTTCTCTGAAGGGGTGCACTTATCTCATACTCTACGGGAAAAGACCAGATTAAAAAGATAAGCGTTTTTGACAGCAATGGCATGTTATTTTTCAATATGTGTTTGTCACCAATGAATCCTAACAGTATCAGCGTATAAACAGTGGAAGGTATACAATGTGATAAATCTGCGTGAACCTGATCTGATTCCAAATGAGAACATAAATAATTTTACCAAGTTCCTTTCCTGTCTTCTCTCTCTCTTTATGGCGTCTGGTGATGCTGTTTCGTAATGTCTCCAGATTTTTCTCAAGTAAGAAAAAGGAAACACAGGCATTACTTTTATTGCTTAACCAACAATCAACTTCTTAGAAAACCACAAAGTTTGAACATTAGATCTACCTGCTGATAGCGTATGGAGTTTGCCCTCCGCTCATGATCAACCTGCCAAGCCTTAAACTCTTGGACTGCTTCGTCCACAGTAATTTCTCCTACTTTTACCCTCTCTTGCAGAGATATGAGCTGCCTCTGCCCAGGGGTCTTCATCCCAGCGTAAGGATCATATGCAGGCGTGGGGGCTTCCACTACAGGCCGAGCTGAATGGGAGGAAAATAGTGTATAATTTATTCTATTATTAATTTATAAGCAAAAACCTTTGGAACATAAAATATTGTATTAGTTTCATGAAAGTCTTACAATAGTTTGATGTATAATGGTAATATGGGTGCGAGAGCAAGCGCACTAATATTTTTTATTATTTTAAATTTTAAATGTCTTTACATTTCTGATGTAAATATAAACAACTACTAAATCCTAAAAACTAAAAAATCACAAAAACAAAAATAAGACCTCTTGTTATGTGTTGATGACAATAGTTCAATAACAGTACTGTATTTTTATTTATGATGAGCAAACCAGTTTAAAATCAGACCCATAATCAGTGCACACAGCTAACCAATCGTAATGCAGTATAATAATACAAGACGATAATACCAGAAGATGTAATTGACATGTCAGTGACAGTAGTGGACTGTTGCCTCACTGCAAGAAAGTTCAGGATTCAGACGTTACATGTTCTTCCTGTGTCTGTATGAGCGCCCAGAGCCTCTGGGGGCTACCAGATACACGCATGTTATGTAAATAGGCAACTCTAAGCTGGCTGTAAATGTGCAATGAACTGGTAACTAGTCCAGGCTGCACCTTACTTCCTGTCAGCTGGGGTTTGCTCAAGGTTTCAACTTCACTTTCATTTTTACCATTTAAAGTTAAATATTCAAATGAGGAGCGAAAAACAAGAACGCTTCTGCCGTACGGGCCACGTACATTTTTGCTCTTCCCGTATCACATTTAAGTGTCTGCTGTGAAAAGGGCCTATTAATGTCAGAAGATCACATGAACATTTGTTCTCAGTCACCTACCCACTCTGACACCAAAAATTCCCCCAACGCAGTTAGCTGTAACCACTGAGTCAACTACAAAGGTTACTGGTTTTGACCAATGTGGTAGTATTAAAAGCCCTGTGCCTCACAGAAACATGCTACAGCACTGTACAAGACTGATGATAAGTAATCAAGATGCAGATAAAATAAAGGCACTTTTTCAAAATGGGTTTACCAAATGAAACCATGACCAGTTCTAAACTAGCTTTATATAAGTGAAAAAAAAGAGAAAACAGAAGCATAACAGACTATAATGATTAAATGAAAAGAAAATTATTTTTATTGGGATTTACCTGCATGATATCCCATGTCCTTTGCTTTATTCTCAGATGTACCTTTATCTGAAAATACTATCAAAAAAATAAAAGTTACATATTTTTGACACATTTGTGATATAAAAAAAATATAACGTAATAAATAAAAATCAGACTGCACCATACCTCTAGAAATGTACGTCGTAGACTTTTCAAGCTCAGTGTTAAGCTCAGGCCTGGGGATAGGGGCTGGTGGACGGTTCAGGACTACTGGGTTGTAAGTACTATTTGCATCCACAGTATCGTAGATATCCTCTGGACAGAGGTTGTATGGGTCTTCCTCTTCCTCAATTTCATCTAAGCTATTATGATCAACTTTTTCCTCTTCCTCACTTTGAAGAGGTTCATTGTCCTTCTTGACTTCAGTGGCATTTGGTTTTGCTAAAGGTAAGAGTGTAACCACATGAAGCACTCAATGCCATATAGGATGCAATATTATTTAAGGAAATTATTTAAAACTTCAAATGTATACCTTGAAAGAACTTCCGAAGCATAGCTTCCTCAGGGTTCTCATCTACTGCAGTCATCACCTCATCTTGAAACCCCCACCAGAAAGAAACAATACAGCACCATCATCATCTGCTGCTCCCAGTTTTGCTGTATGAATTATTGTTGGAACAATAAATAAAATAATGCGATACTTACAAAAATCCTCTGCACATTCAGGGTTGATCCCCAGCATCGACTCATATATATCCTCTGAGCAACCCGAGTATTTCATCATGATATCTTGAGAGTTAGTGGACATCAACTCATATACCTCTGCACTCTCGTCTGTGTTGATAGTGTCCTCAAAGTGAGACTTGAGCAAGTCTGCAGTCTCCTGGATTTGTTTAAATGCAAAAGACAACCAGACGCTAAGTACAATTCGTGAAAATGCAAAGAATTGAAAAGATTTTCTCTGTGGACTTACAACAAATTCATCCATGAACTGCCTGAGATCATTAAAACCACTCTTCTCTGCAAGCGTGTTTGGGTAGTCTCCATTCTTGTTCATCACACTGTAAGCCTGCAAAGCTCCAGGACACTGAAGCAGAACGGTGGTCAGCTTCTTCAGGCCATACTTGGCTGCAAAGTGGAGTAAAGTAGGAAGCTCCTCATTCCGCTGATCTGAAGCCCACAAAAAGGCAAACAGATAGAACCAGTTATATATCAGCTGCTCACACTTTCTGCTTTTTATCATAATCTTTGAATTTAAATGAGAACTGTTAATGGTGTTATTGCAAAGTGGAAGTATTTGGGAACCACAGCAAATTCGCCTCAAAGTGGTGGACCACGTAAAGATGTAGAGCAGGGTGGCTGAGAGCTAAGGCCTACAGTGTATTTATAAGTCACCAGCGTTTGTAGCTATCTAAAGCAGCGGTGAGTAGCGGTAAGTTCCAAGCCTCCACTGGCATTAACATCTGGCCACAAACTGCGCCAGGAGCTTTATGGGTGGGTTTCCATGACTGAGCACCTCCTGTAAGTGTAACATGTAGGTGGCCCAGAACTTTTCACCATATAATGTATGTGCGATAACAGGAAGTCTTCTACAAATTTTTTTAGCTGACTCGCCCAACACCAATAAAATCATGTGTTAAACTTACATGCTGACATATTGTCTTCCTCAATCTGTCTGATTCCAAACAGCTGAAGACCAGTTGAAGGGATCTTGGATTTTAAAGAGTCGGACAACATGCTGTCCAGTGATTCTGTTGCATTGGCTGTTATGTTGAATGCCTGGATGTTCAAAATAAATAAATAAAGCTTACACAAGCTTTTACAACATTAATCTAGCACAACGATGCTATTTAAAGCGCTAAATAATGTCTCACCTGGCTGATGAAGTTAACAGGATCTGTAGCATTTTCAAGATACCGACTGACTTCACCCATGCTGGTATAATACGTAACAGGAGTCAGGCTGACAGAGGACTGGCCAGTGTACATAGTGAGGGACACAATTCCAGCATGCATATCTAAATGAAAATAAAGAGCAAATTAACAATTACGGTGATTTCAGATTAAAGCTTTCAACATAAAAGTCCTGTGACTTCCTACAGATACTTGCCAGGTGCAGTAACACTTATGGTGTATTCATTCTCCACGGTGCCTGGCACCCTTTTTGCAGGTACATTTTCAGATGAAAACTCCACCTCTGGATCCGACTGATCATCTATTTTCTTTTTGAAAATGATAAAAAGTGTCTCCTGTTTCTAAAAGAAAAATGGAAAACTGGAATAAAATTGGCGTGTTGGTGACATTTTACTGATATCAAGAACTTCCTTTAGCTCCGCTAAACACTAGAAGATCAGTGTAAATGTTTCTCTGTGTACCTGTCATACAATGTAATACAGAAAACTGGATTTATTTCAATGAACCAAACAAACATTACATTTGATGCAGCTCTTGTGCAATTACTTACCCCGCACAGAACTCTGTTTGGTTGCACAGTGAGACAGGTGATGTGCGTGGGTGAAGTTATTTCCTGACTTGCTGATATTACTGCGTTCGCAGGCTCTTCATCCTTCGGGACATTTTCTTCATACTCTTTTGTCACCACATCCTCTGTTTCATCAGTGCTAGGATTTTCATCTAAAACTGGTAAGACGTACACATCGTCTAGGGCTACAGGAACTTCACTCTCACGTTCAAGCTCCACTTTTCTGCCTTTAAATTAAAAAGAAATCGAATGTATTACAAACATCTTTATTTTCCCTTTAAATTTCTACAAATTGCACAATTTTAACATCTGTCTAGATGAAATCGCCTTCTTTTAGTTATTCAGAAAGTTTCACTACAGCACATCCAACTTTCTCACTGAGAGTTTCTGTTTTATGTTCCAGCTTTAAGATAATTGACAATTGTTATTTTATTTAATATCCTATTCTTTGTGGGTGCAGTAAAAACTGAATTAATTATGTTTGCTTCCTGGGCATCGAAAACACTGTACAAAAGAGAACATTTTACATACTGTTGGCTAATGCTTCCAAAATGGTAGAAACATAAACACCAGGCTCATCCTCTGCGTAGAGCTTCCTCCAGCTTGGCCAGTCTTGGAAAATCTTTGTCAATAGTTCGTCCTCAGACACACCACATAAAAAGGCCACCACTCGGTGAGGAGGATAGAGAATTCTCTGAAGTGCCTCCTGTAGTTCGTGGTCACAGAGGATGTCAAGGAAAACCCCTGTGAGGAGCAGCACGATGCTCTTGCAGCTTTGGAAATATTCAAAATTATATCCGTGGAGCTCATCGGCTGTGCTGATGGCATATAGCAAAATTGATCTTTTGTGGAATTTGCGAGAACTTTTCAAAATCTGGTGCAAATATGACGCCCATTCCTGTGCCTCAGTGGTGTGCAGAATTAACAGCTCATATCTTGAGAAGGATTCAGGATGTGCTGAAAAACACAACGCATTACAGTGTGATTGTACGCTCAAGAGATGTATGCAAACACTCTCCAAAGCAGGTATCCAAAGCATAAAACCTGCTGACCCAGCCTGACTGCACACAGTGAATCAACGTTCTGCTCAAAATACACTAATGACATGACACTAGCAATATTATGTGCTGAGTTCCTTGTTGCAGCAGATTGTGATTGCCGTGGAAATGCTCCACAACGTACCAGCTGTCCGGCTGTGGAATGTCAAGGTGACTGTGGCTGGGGAATGAATGTCTGATCTGTTTGATATTTCACTGCAGAGCCAACAAGACGTTGTGCAAACATTGCGCTGTGTCAACACTGGTCAGAGTAATTTTGTTTGACTCATTACAGTGTTTAATCAGGTCAAGCTCACCTCTGTACACGCTACCTAGGAAAGAGCACCCACACAAGCATTCGCTTCATCGGAGCAGCTCACTAACGACAGGGCAGTGAGCCCTTACATCGTTTTATTAAAGGACCGATAACATGAATGATTTAACTTTACATGTGTTGGAAATACTACATTAATTCAAATCAACCATACAGGATGCCTAAGATGCTTGCTTCCTCTTTTTAAAGCGGAGAAAACAGTTTGCCTTGAATTTTCTGGTAAATGAAACTCAATTTAAATGAACACATCATTTCAAAGTCAAACAATGCAAAAGAGTAAACTATGTGTTAATAATGAAGGTTTCAGTACATCTTGTAAACTGTAGCACTAACTAGCTGGTGAAAAAAAAGGTACACACGACGGGTCGTATTACCTGATTCAGTGCTTGAGATGGGTTCTCCCATGGTCTTGAAGCCTCAAATCAAATAAATAAATCACCTCAAAAGGATCATCATTTGCCCAAATGTTTCTCTTCAATTCGATGAAGTTTACTGATGCTTCTCTTCTCATCAGCTGAGACTACATTAGCTTTCACCAGCTACAGCTCGTTGCTCAGCAGTATTAATAGCAACACTTAGTTTCCTGATTTTGGTGACTCTGCCCTACTTCCTGAAACAGTTGAAGAAGTGAGAAACGCACCACTGTCATGACAGAATGTGCAACATGTCGGCAGTTACATTTGTTTTTGGCTGCTTTGTGTATATCTGTATGTTGTAAACAGCAAAAATATTCTATAGATGAAACACAAATGAAGATAACGAGGGCTTAGCTAAGAATTTGATGTGTTGAATTTTGCGACGTGCAGAAACGACACAAAACCACTTGATGTCTTTTATGTAGGCGACGCTTTAGATTCGCCTTTGTTCTTGGTTTTCGTGAAGACTGTACACCCACGCACACAAACGCACACGCACACAAACACACACACACACAGGAAAACATCAATTCACCTGTTATGAGCCACATCCTTCTTCTGTTTTTTCACTTCCTTACCAAGGTGCTGTCTATCTAGAGAGTTTTAAGGTCAGAGTGATTGTGTAAAATTACAATTCTTATAAATGAACATGCTTACCTCAAAAGAGTAGCTATACATTTGTGGCCAATAAAACTTACTTACTAGTAAGACTTACTACTGTAAACACATCGTTTCTGTGTTGCAGTTAACTTTAACATGCATAAGACTAAAGTGACAACTTCTGCAAAAAGTGATGCACACCTTAAAAATGTGTTGTTCTGTGATGCTGTGACACCTTAAAGCAACACTGAAAGTGCAAAACTGAAAGCTTTCATTGCTGGCGTCATTACACAGACATGTGAAGGATGAATGTGAAGTTCTAACACAATTCAGCCTTACAAAATTACTTGTGCGCTCAAATGCTGACACACACAGGGTACATCCTCATACAGCCACATGCTAAATATTTCTTAAGTAAAACAGAAAGCACATGACAAACGTGAATCAGTCACTGATCATAATGAATCACATGTTTGGTGTAACTGTTACTCAGTATTTGAAGTTTCAGTTCCCTCGTAAATGTCAACTATTTGCAACACATGGCACCACACTGACACAACCACTAGAGGGCAGAATACACTAACTTAACATTAGATTGTTGTCCACCTATCATTTTGCCTATAGGCATGGATATGTACTTGGTTAAAAAGACTGTGGTGAGTTTGGCATAAGTCATAGAGATAGTTTCCATATACAGACAATCAAAAAAATAAAATAAATAGCTGTATGAGCCTTTAACAATAATGTTTATTTGCTATATGCTTCTTATTTGGCAGGGATATTTGCAGTCATAAGACCATTGGTGGATCAATTTGAAAAAAAAGTTTGACAGTGAATCCAAAATAAAAATGTGAAATTATGTATATTTTCATAAATAAATAAATGTGAGGCACATTATACAAACATGTACATAAGATTTAAAAACTATTATTAAGATAGACTGGGGTCAGCTGCAGACTAAATATTCACTGTTTGTAATGCACCACATTTTATAGATATGAAAATAACTGCACCTGGCCTTGAACTGCCAATGTGGAGATAAAAATGATTCAGTATCAGCAATCTGAATTCACTGACCTATAAAAAATAAGATTAAAATTAGTTAATTACACAAACAAAAAGAGACTCAACAGATTATGCAGGTGATATGTATAGAAGTTAAATTTTTTTTCTTTTTTCCTGTAAAACGTCTTTCATGCATGCTTAAAAGTGTCGCAGGGTACACTTCAGGTTTTCAGGTATTTACTGAAATGTGCAAACAGAAACAGTAATTCAGTGTAGAAGGCAGAAACAAGAGTGTGTACAACACTAACAAGATTTAAAGTCCATATGACTCCACATTGCTTTAATATTGCTGAGGTTCAGGCTCTAGGGTGGCCAACCCACATACAAATAGGTCACACTGAGTTGTTGCTTTAATTGTAATTACAGAATCAGTCAGCAAGAGTGTCTTCACCTGTCTAGACATTATTTCATTGACAAAATCAATTCACACTGCTATTCTCCAACAATACGGTCAGGTTTATTTCAGCTCTAGCCTCTTCCTGCGATGCAGACCTTATAATGGCCACAGCAAAAGTTCACTTTCTGACTTCTGAAGCTGCCGGTGAAGAGCAGGGTGATCCATGACCCGTATTTAAGTTCAATTTCCTGTAGAAAAAGAGTCCCCTAATTTCTTTTAAATCTGCCATTAGCTACCATAAGCATGACCGGCCCGTTACCTTTTGTTTGGGCTCCCTTGAAACCACTATCTATTAGGTGGCTCAAATCAAATCCCTGCAGCCTGAGTTTAATAAGAGAATATTTTTGCTCTTATGTTTTAACCTTGTTATCCAATATCCTGTCTTTTTAGTCCTGTGTGTGTTTTCAGCGCAAAGAGCAACCCTGCTACAGAGAGTGCGTCAGCCACAGCACAGACCTGCCTCTCGTAGCACAAAAGTTCAGACGTGGACCAACAGCTGAGTGATACTCTGCTGCACTGGCACTGAGTAAGTCAGACCAGCTTAATACTGACCAAGCTAACAGTGAATTTTTCAGTGTGTCTGACTCCTGTCTACAATAGATTAACAATAACAGGGTGCTTGACCATTAACAGGAAAACACAACATATTAATTTCTTCTTAGTTAAATTAATTTTATGCATTAATCAATTAAAAGACTTTTGGAATATGAATTATTGCAATAGGTAAAAGAAAACTGATATCAAATTGCATCTGATTTCAGTGAAATCTATATAATCTGTCTCCTGGGTGGAAAGTTAGCATTTCCAATATGCTGTTTTTTAATGAATGATGAAACGTAGACTTAATATTAATGGCAGCACACTTTTAAAGTTCGAACACTGAATTTTCAGTGTTCATAAAGATGTATAAAACAACATTAAAAAAGTCAGAACCAGAGTTAGAGAGCACTAAGAACTCCAAGATAGGATGCTGAAGCAGAGGGGAGTGAGTGAGGGGGAGGCAGACCACTGTACATCTAATATTGCAGACATAACGGTCATGTTACCGTCTCGTTTACTGTACTTCCCCATCTCGGGAAAGCTCTACCTCATATCTGCACTGCCTCAGACGCTGTTTGGGAGACTTTTAAAATAGAGGAAGCGGGAAAACAAAGCGCAGTCTGAGGACAGGGAGCGCAATCTTGAAATGGAAAACTGAAATGGGGAAAGGGTCTCTAGCTGAAAAGTTATTTGGATGATAGCCTGCATAAGAAAGAAACTGTGTTTGGTTTCTCATTCAGAGTCACCAGCAGGGCTCATTGTGATAAGAAAATAAGTCTAATGTTACCTGATCTGGTATAATGTGGACCAATTACCACTCCATTGCACTTCATTACAGGACTGTAATAGGGCCAGGGGTCAGTGCTTGAGATGGAGTGGCAGAGGAAAATTGAGTCGTCATTGATAATATGATAAAAACTGACAGTGAGAGGCCCCTCCAACAAATTATTGAAATTTACAGTTGATAGGGAAACACTATAACCTCATTTGGTAAGCAGCTGGCAGGCACTTGTACAAAGCAGGTCCTCTAACACAATGAGAGGCTTATGGAGGGAGAGAAATCCAAAACTATCACAGAATAGTTTTAGAGTCTTGCTTATTGGCTTCTGGCACGGTGCGCACACGTATTCAGTTTTTAGCATTTTTTTGTGTCTTTAACAGGTGGATTGTGGAGACTTTGTCTGGAATGACTTACCTCTTTAGTTTATGCAGCTACAATAATGTGCTAACAAAAAAATAAAAAAGTCTCGAATAAACACATCAGATCTAGCTAACATTATTTCCTTTCGCTTTCCACAGCTGAAAAGAGAAGCGAGCAGGCTGAGAAAATAAAAATCTAGGTTTCTGTAAACTTCAGTGTTCTTGGGAGAGGTATGGGAAACCGTTTGTTTGCCTCGGTTAAAGTCCCCTCCATTTGAGGTCCCCTGAATAAATAAATCAAATAAACTACCGTCAGACATACATTTTCAATCCATCAAGGTAATCAGATTCTGTTTACCTGAATGGGAACTATTCTAAAATGTTATTAAAAACTTAAATGGAGTTTAGGTGTGGAATAACTAGGCGCTGGAAATGATGAGCAAACAGCGGGATAAGATTCCAATTACTATTAAACAAGCATTGCATTGACTAGTAAAGAGGAAAATAGCTTTGACATTTTCCACAGCCGGAGCTCCAACCTGACAGGCTTTGTCGTGGGAGAGCACAACAAATTCAATTCATAGGCTTTAAGACATGAAGTAGTCAAAGCTTTCTTCTGAAATATTACCTAAAGGTCCATTTTCAATTATTTGACCAGCAGTCAACATTTGTGTTTGTAATTTAATAGACACTTTACATGGAATAATTGTATATATTTTAAATATCATAATATTCAAATAATAATATGAATATATGTAGTTTTAATTTGAAAAAATACTGCAAGATATATATGTTCAAAACACATCTTTTAAACTTGCCATAATTCTCCCGAAGCAATTACAATATGTCCTAAAATTAAGAATTCAACGAGGCCTTGAAGTCATTACCTCGTGCTGAAGGAAACACAATTTGTGAATCATTTACAAGACCAGTTAAGTTTATCTCACATATCTAAATAGGCAATATATTGAATGCATGCTTCATTGATCAAAACTGTTGTGGAACAACTTATCGAGCGGCCATCTTTAACTAGTATTTAAAAGATCATTTTGCTTTCATCTACAGTCTGTACTCAGCTGAAATCACTTCAACGTGATAAGACAGTCAATTTGGATGTCAGCGCTGGCTACAGTAATCACGCTGGCCACTAGATAAGTGTGACTTTATTTATTTATATTGAGCCCTGTGCGTGTGTAGTTGAAGATAATAGTTTCATTTTCCTGAGAAAGTTTGCCAGCTGCCCTCATTGTGGAGTAAATGTGACAGATTTGTGCTTCATTAGGATTCATCGGGCTGACAAAGATGGATTCGTAAGATGAATCAAAAATGGCAAACACGTTATGCAGGAGTCCATGAATGTCTTTACTTTTCTTATAGCAACTTTAAAGCTTGAAATTTATAGATCTCGGGTGACAGCAAAGGAATAAAGATGAACATGAACTCAGTTGGTCAAGAAACAAGAACTCAGCACGAAAACATAAAAACCCACATTTTTTAAGCACGTTTCTCAATATCTGTACAGTGACGGTTCAAAGGAAGGAAATATTCTAGCAGAGATACTCTAGATGAACTTTTATAATTCGGTGAGTGCCTTTAGAGAGCAACACTTTTACAGAAAGGGTTTCAAATTGCAAAGAGACAAAAGATAAGAGAAGAATTTGGAGAATGTAACTGGTTTGTTGTGTTGATATTATTAAAGCTTCTTTAAAGGCAACTCAAAGAAGAATCTATCACGGGTTAAACAAAGTTAATAAAGCGTACATTACAGTTAATTTTATGCCAGAAGTTTAAAGTTGAAATTGATATAAAAATGTCACTGGATGACATTATACTTGCTTTTACTGGTAAAATGAATTTTCTTCATATTTCAGATATTTAATAAATAATATTTTAATTAATTTTGTGGTGATAAAATAATCAAAAAGAGTTTAATGTGACTGTTTTATAGTAAGAAATAACTCTGTTGCCGATGTCTATGTGATTCAAACTACCAGCTGTAACAAATGTTTCCACATCATTTTCCACATTACCTCATGTTGATCATGAAACCTCCATTAAACTCATTTCTTGAATTGCTTGCAATCAACAGATGACCGGGTCAGCTAACAGTCTACTTTGCTCCTTTTTGTTCAAAGCAACAACCTGATGTATTACTTCAGTCTTATTTTTTGACACAATTCCTTCTGTTTAAAATGTTAGACCTTTTGTTGTGTGACATGCTCCATGTGTAAATTGGTGGATTTTTAAGTGCATCAAACTGATCTGTGTCCAAATGTTATCTATGGCCTCTGAGAGACTATCATTGACTCCCATTGTTTTGCTACTGACCACGTATAACACTGAGAGGCAGGGCTTAGAAAAAAGTTACACTGTTTCGTTGCATATGACAAGAGTTAGAGCCGTACTGTTGAAGGATTAAGGGATATTAGGAATATTTAATGGCATTTTGCTTTAACTGTGTGCACTGGAGGGTGGCTGCTGGGGATGTTAGACAGCAAAGGTCATGAACAAAATAGTGGAAAAAAGTAGGACCATAAGGCAGCAGGAAAATGTTACTTAAATACAGATTTGATGATGACATTGACTGCAAATTTGTTCAGTTACAGCTGGTACAGTAGCCTGGGTTAAGCAGCACTCTCAAGTACCCTTTCAGAAACTTATAAAGGTTCCTTCACAGTTCCAGTGTGAACAGCCTATAAATGGATCCTTGTGGATCATTTCTTAGGACCTTTCAAAATATCACCAAACCTGTGCCTGGGACTATTATGGTAGTTTTCTGGATGTCACCTGAGGGGTCCCTAAAGTGCTACATATAGAGGAGCTGTGAAAGGGGCCTCTAAGAAGATTTAATTTCTTAAATATAAGTTCCTACTTACAAAGATATTGCATGACAGAGTCTGTTATTACCAGCAGTGTGAGAATAGCACAAAGAGTCTGCACTTCCACAATAAAGCACAAGAGGTCAGAGTTCCACTACAAATACTATGAAATGCCTCAGTGCGGGCTCCACGGCTACTGTATGCCAGACATGTACTATTCATCGTTATCACGAAGGCCATTGCCTGAAAGATGTCTGGTGAAATAGGTTTGTCTAAAACATCATTACAAATCCAATTAATACTGTCATTAGACTAGATGAAAAGAGTGACAACATTTTACAGATTGGAATTATTTGAAATTACCAAAAGCTGCACACTGTACCAGGTAGCAGTGTAACCGGTATGCGATGGTGAAAAGTAGATGTTATCGAAGAAAGGGAACGCGACATGCTTTACCGTGTGCTGCACTGGTATATTACACAATTATCAGACTGATTCAAAATAGTAGTTATAATATACCGCGCTTTGATTGCCACTAGTAATAGCATGCCATTTTTAAAATATCTGACACAAAGATTTAAAATAAATAAAATATACGGCACTGTAAACTGATATAGTCAAAGCCTTTTTATGCCTTGTCCACACTGCGTGACATATTTGTGACCAGCACAAAAAAACAACAGAGTGACCTCCACACCATGAGAGGGTCCACGGGAGGATGTGACTTCCAGGAATTTATAGTTAACGGCAACCATAGCTTATGACAGACAACATTGTTTTTGACACATTTTGATAAAAGAAATATTATTATATTGGATTGTGGCACTTGCTTGTTTTTAATGCATTATACGGTGACGTGTGAATGCAACACAACCAAACACTTAGTTTTTCATATTTGTACAGCAGACTAAAAAAAGTATGGCTCATACTGTTGTGGTTATGATATCCCTTTAGTAACATTTTAATATTTTGTTATAGCATTTCATATGTATTCTTCCCGAGTGTAAGAAAAACACTAAAAGTCATGTGTGTGAGACAGATGCTGAGTAACAGAGAAACAAAGCAGACGCAATGAAGACTCATGACTCAAATTTGCAAACAGAAAGCTCGTAAAGAAACACTCATCAACTACAATTACTTAATTTTGAAGCCAGTTAGCTTATTGTCTCAGTGTTTTTGCTGTATTGCAATAGATAGTCTGCATTTTTTACACCAGAGATGCACAGCAGCTGACTCATTATGTTATTTACCATTTTTAAAACACATATTTCTGGTCTACTAAGTGTCACATGGGAAAGCATTAATGACATCTATTCTGTTCCAACTAATCTGTTGTCTTGTTTGGCTGTCAAAAAATGCACTCCACCTAGCACGCCATTTTGCTTCCGTCAATGACGACATTGACACTGAGAGGATTACAGGGTAAATCAATAAACACTACTGCTTCATGAATGAGCACAAGTCTCAGTGAACTGATACCTTCACACCAGGTTAGGCCTATTTACCTGTGATTCCAATCCACACAGCGATCCCAAGGGCCTCCTCTCTATAGTGGAGATTAGATGTCACCACACTTAACAATGAGAAGACACCTCACTGCTCTACAGCACAAATCCACATTGTGTTGGTCAATCGGCAGGTTAGCATCACCTCCATGTTTAAGCAGGGACAGACAGAGCAAGTATGAAACTACCTCGATATAAATGTCGAAGGTATCTAACACCACAAAGACTTTGTCCCCTTTTCTCTCTCTTGAATAAGCTCACTATCTTTGGTGTATTCTGGTTAGCAGAATTAGCGATCACGCCATAAATGGGTGTCTTCAACTAGATATTCTTCACTTCAACTTTAGCAACTTCATGTTTCCATTTTGAGTAGAAAAGTAGATCTCTAACTTTAAGCAAATCGCACGGGACAAGAAGAGGCAAGGCTGCCGACCAGACAGACGAGCGTTCCACTCTCTAGCTTTTAACAAGCATAGTAATACATCAGTCAAAAGCAATAATTTTACTATTAATGAAATTCCAATTTGCCTTCAGTGCATTTCACGTTGACATTTTCCACATTGCAACAGTGCTTTGATAAAGTTTTTAAAATGCAAAAACGCATCTAAGAGGCTAAAGACCAGCCCGGGTGTCAGCGTGCCTGGCAGAGGACTATGGTACTTAATTTTTATCGCCATATGCCCGGGGCATTGGAAGCCTGAATGTTAACATTGGCTCCATTTTCATTATCATCGTATGATTATGGATTTTACTGCATTTAGCTGATAATACAACTAGGAGCTCACCTTAAAAGAAGTTGCTCGAAGGTTTCATTTCTGCCCAAATGAAATTTTCATTTGACAAACAAGTATAATTAGGCTGCACTTCTTGTTCAGTGTCAGTCTGTTTTCTGATTGAACTTAGACCAATTTGCTGCCACTAAATGAGTTTGAATAATTTCCATTCTGAATGTCTTGGGGACATTAGCTTTAGGAGTGCTAAGTGGCAGCATGCTTTTTGAAGTTGCTGATTATTTGATGCCACCCCTGTCTACCTATACGTTTTTGAGCTTACTTCAAAGTTAACAAGGGGGGGGAAAAAACCTCTGCATAGCCTACCTTGGAGTACAATGAGATTTTGAAAGTGTTTTTGGCCAGGTCTGGGAGGCAAAGTGAAAATTACTTTAATAAGTGTGTAATACACTTCGTTAGCTTCAATACTCTTTGCTTCTTCACTTTATTTCTTTCATGTGGCCACTTTTATTGTACTGAATGAGCAGATTTGTTTCTGTTGAAACTGTACACCTAATAACTAATATTGCGATATCACTTTCATTAAACCGGCTAATTATAAATTAATATATTATGAATTATGAGAACTGCTACAGCTGGCTCTCATACAGCGCTTCTGTTATTGATAATAATGTGAAACACTTCAGTATCCATACTGAACAAGAGCTAGAGCTGTTAATATATCACATAGCCTTGTTCTCTTAAAAAAACATTTGTCTTTGATAGCACAATAACCTTAAATTTCTAAGGTGACAAAACTGTGGGAGATGACTTATATCACTGTAAAACTCTGGAGCCAAAAGATGAGAAACAGCAGAGCAATATGCATGGTAGGAAAAAAAAAACAGGGTTATTTTCCCCCTAATGGATTTTGTAGATGACCTAAAATCTGAGTAACAGCTATTTCGGCAGGGGTAATCCAGTCAACCTCGAAAAAAATAAACACCAATGTGCAGCAAAACTGAACGAGAGAAATGGAGTGAATAAAATGAGTGAGGGCAAAAGAAAGAGAGGATCACAAATAAAGCTCAGTGTGGGATTGATGAGAGGGAATGGGGATTTTGACAATGTGATTAAGTAATGGCTTCAAAATATGGAGGTAAGGGTAAAAAGGGAATAATTTACTGAGTATAAGAGCGCTGCATGTCAGTAAAGGGTGGAATTACATTTCATTATCATAAATAAGGAAACCCAAACTGTATCTTAGTTATGAGGAGTTTACAAGCGAGCGAGCCAAAGACTCAACCCCAGCTCCTCCAACGCAGCTCTAAATGTTTCTTTTAGAGTTTTTTTCTTGGTTTCATGTGAAAATTTTGGTACACCGACAGCAAGTGTGTCGCTCTGAATGGTTTGACAATGACAAACATTTAAGTATATGAAACGACTGTAAGGTTCATTTAATCTAGCGATATATATTTTTTACATTAGAAAGCACAAAGGAACAAATCCCATTGGATTATAATATTAAATCTATTTTCTGTGTGGTTCTGGGTTGCTAACACAGATCTATCCACATTTGAAAAGTGGCACAAAGTAACACAGCTACACACAAAGCAATGGTGGTTTACAGCACACAGGGCTGCTGAATGAACTTGACAAAGGGCCCGCGTAATGCTTTGCAATTGTCTCAAGACGGAGACACCAGAGACTGCAAAACATCTGTGATTTATTTGCGTCGTACTCATTTTTCCACGGAAAAATAAAACCGCTCCAAACTGCACAAGCTGACCTACACAAAGATACACTGCGGCTTTGTCAGTTCTCACACCAATCGTTCAATGAAACTCATTAGAGTGGAATAAAATGCAGTTCAGTTCATTCACCTTCTAAACAAAGACATTAATGAATAAACAACATTTCACCAAACGCCAACATTAAGCTGTTTTTTTTCTTTCTTTTCAGACTGGAATCAAAACATCTGTGAGCAAGTAATGATGCAGTAATGATCGTTTATTTGCACAATTAATTAGTGTTTTGCACTTTGGGTTTATTTGGTGGTTTCATGTCATTTGTACTTGTCCTAAATATAAAAAGCTATCTTCATGACTTATTCATAACCTATTTATACAATTAAAAGTACATACACTGCCAAAATCAGTACTATTTGTAATATACTGAGAGAGGACATTTTTTTGAGTTCTTGCACAGCTTTCCAAATATAAATCATGCAATAACAGTGTCACTCTGCCCATCATTAGCCAAAGTCTCATTGGCTGAAGCACCATGCAACTCTCATAACGAAGTTGGTGTAAAAAAAGAAAAAGAAAAAAAGAAGCCATTTTTAACACTACGGCACCTCAGAGCAAAGAATTTTAGTCAGCATGGTGAAATTTTATGCAAGAATCTCTGTCTAGTGTAATTCTATGCCAGAAAGTGTTGACTTTTACATCTGCCATAATGATTACCTGAAGCTCCACTGTGTCACCTAGACAGGCAGTTTGCTACTGCTTTCTTCTGCCTGGCTTTGAGATGTTCCTGCTGGATGCCAGAATATATGTCATTTCTTGAATAGGCACTGCAGCTCTTTCCACATAAAGTAAGTTCTCGTCACCTGGAGAGAACTAAAACACACTGACAGTGTGTCATCTATGCGAATTTTGCAGTCATACATGCAGACATTTCTGAATCAGGTAAAACACTGAAAAGTAGTGACATACTTAATATCCAACTACCAGTGTTACATATGCATGTACGTTTTCTGTTTTGTCTCCACTCAGAATAATATTGGGTCACGTTCACAGTAAATACCTAAATTGGCATCTCACAAAAGCCAAGACCAAGCTGTATGTTGTTTATCACAGTTATTCTCTGAAATCTGAGCTTTCCTAATAAACTTTTACAACTACATTATACATCACCGCACCTTTGCATGCTAACTACAGTGCAAACAAAACTTTTAGAAGTAATTAGAGCAAACTAGAGATGATTTTTCAACTCCCTCAGTAAGGATTTCTAAAGATTAAATCTCTCTTAACCCACTCCACAAACACAAACAATGATAAAGCCAAAATCTGATTCTGGTATCTACAGCCCACAGTTTCTATCCCTATCCATAAGAAAGCTGCTTAGCTTTGGCAGCTAGCACACATGTGCATTGCTCCACTGGTAGCTGAGCACAAAAAACCCAAAACAAAACAAAAAAATCATCATCTGAGCTTACTCATAACTGAACTGTTAGGAGCTCAATAAATACATAGAAAGAAACAATGGAAATGATTTACAGTTGTAATTACCAAAGGCCCCAAGATCCAACAGTTTTAAGTAGCCTTTTCATCATTAATAGGAGGGTTGGTCATATGTTATTGCTGCTGGGAGTTTACACAGCTTCAATAACTATCGAAATTCTCCCTCTATTCAGATCTATGGCTAAATCCCAGGTGAGTGACAGGTGCCAGCTACAGGGCTGTTAGGAGAGAGTGTTTGTTGATATAACCGTGTTTTCCTCTCTTTGAGCGACTGATCTGCAAAGGTACACATAAAGGCCCTCCTTCAGCAATGTACACAGAGCACTTCGAAAGGAGTACATAAAAATGCCCCCCCCCCTCTTCGCTGCAACATTAAACAGTGTGGAGGGGGAGTGGGGGTGTGCAGCAGGAGTCATGGGAGGAGGAGGAGGTTTGGTGGGGGGGACTCAAACAAATGCTGGAGAGTGGCAAGTTTGCATTTGCCCATACCAACAAGCTCCTATCTCATTAACAAACCGCTGAAATAAAAGAGTGCTTTTTTGGCTCACAGCTATAAAAAAAATTATCATAGTGATGATGTTCCTCAGCCGTCAACAGAGCTGTGATAACGTTGTTTGATGATGACTTTCCCATGAATGTTAAGCAGCCGCCGCGGCAGAGGAAAGGAGCTTATCAGCGCCTAATGCCCATCTCTAATTCCTGCCCTTCTTGAACTAGCCATTTTCTAACAGCGTTAACTGTCAAATTTACATCCCGTCTTAATGCCACTAAAGAGTACGGGGGATGAAGAGTAAATGACAGCAGTGTAATGAGGAAGGCAAGGCATTCCTTCTTCCACTTTCTCTCCTCTTCTCTTTCTCCAAGGAGAAGGAGATTTCCACAATATGGGGGCTTTTTTTGCCATGATGCCGTGATGGAGAGCTTACCTGTGAACTTACTGCAGGTGTGTGTGAGCGTAATTAGTACTGAACTCTTTTGTGAAGGAAGGGAGGAAGAAAGAGGAAAAAAGGAAAGAGACAAAGAGAAGAAAGAATTCATTCTTTACTGTAACACAAATACAAGGCATCTAAAATATTCTAACAATGAAGCACATGTGGCTTCAATAAGCAAATGTAGAAGAGCTGCTTGAGAAGCTAAAGGTAAAAGAGATTGACTTGGACCAAAAAATTGCCAACAAAACCCTTATTTTATTATGACAAAAGAAGACCAGCAGGGCATATTTAGAAAACAACATGATTAGAAATCACTTCATATGTTGGATTTCCAGTGTATTCTTAGGTAGACATCCTCCCATCAGATCTCGTCCACCAAACCTCTTTTACATGTTTTTATCCGACTTTGTTGCACAGTGCACATAACGAAACAATGCAATGAGTTACATCAGTATTTTGATTCAGTTCATTTGTTATCTGGGAAATAACCACTTTAATTTCCTGTTTCTAAATTGCCATTTGTGCAATAAGTCAATTAAAATTTGAGAACTGTGCAGGAAACAATCACTTCTGACATTCAAACATAGCAATAGGAAAATTGCCACAGCGTCATTAGGAAAACAAATTTAGTTTTAAAATAATAAGCGATAACCTTTGTGATATGTATGTGTATATATGCATATGTATGAGACACTTAAAAACATACATACAGGCTTTTATACATATGCTATCATCGTGTCTGTCATTTCTAATTTCTACATCCTGGTGAGTATAGGTCTCCTTCACCATGGAAGCCTTTATATTTATGCATAGTTTTGCCTCTTTCATGCAAATGAGACAAGTTGAAAGTTTTCTAATGTTTGCATGTAATTTAAGATGGCATTTAAGCCTCCTACCCTAGATGCTATCATCATAATTAATTCATCAGGTAATATTCCCCCATTATTTCAAGACATTATTTTATGTCAGGGTAAATAGCTCTGAGAGCATGCTAACTATTTCGATATAAATACAACGCTCACTTCTATGTGTATTATACAGTAGATTTTAAAATGTGGATATTTAAAAAAGACACAACTTCAAAAATGAGATCAGATGTGCACTGTGTGTTTGCATAAATTGTGATTTGCTCATATTCAGTGAGGGGGAATGCACATTTAATATTCAGTCTTCACTCTCAGACAGAGGAAAATTGGAATAAAGAAAAACAGAAGAGAGGTTGTACCTTCCATTTATGCTGCTATAATCAACCATGCAAGTGAACCTATGAATATGTAGTCCATTTCATCTGAGGGGTCGGACTCTGGTAGGGCAGGCCAGCAAAGATTAAATCTCAGCTCATCTGATTGGACCATATAAAGATTCAAACCGAGCTAATTTCATGCCGATCTGGCTGCCTCCAGTGAAACTATCCAGAAGGCAAGAGGCTATAATGATTTGGAAAAGAACAGACAACAGATAAATGGTGAAATAAAGTTGAAGGGCCTTCTTACCTTTGAGAAGAAATATTTCAATTTAAATGTATCATTTTATCAGCATAAGGTCCTCCAGCTTTGCAGCTCTGAGATTACACCAATTAAATACCAAATATGGTGAACTAGCTGCAAATGAACATGTGCTAATGTTTAGCGCTATGCTGTTCAGCATTCAGTTCCAACTAGGTTTGAATCTGGTGCACATCTATAACAACTATTGCCCTGAAATGAGTGAACTGATAAGTCTCATTCAGCTAGAAACACAACCTTAACGTTGCAAATGTATCTTTTTTGTCATTTCGTAAAGCTTTATGAATTTAACTTGATTTTTTTTTGCAAATAATTATTTTTTTAGTCATTACATAGTTCATACACAGATTTAATTATACTCAATATTTTGTTCTTTTACCAAAGCTTTAAGCTGAAAACCAAAATTTTACATGCAGTATTTGTACTGTACATAGGGAAACTCACAATATCATACATCTGTAAAAAAAACACGAACATGGATAGGTAGTTTCTTGTTCAGCTCTTATCTGCATGGTATATAACAACCTGTATTTGTATTTGTTGCTGTAAATTTGGCGTATGCACTCTTTGGTGTGAAATATTTCTGACCAGCAAGGTTTATCGTAAATTTAAGTAAACAAATTTAAGAAACTACTTTGGTATCTGGTGGTTTTTGCAAACACTTTACTACTTTTTTTTTCATATTTGATCCAATCCCTGTATTTCATTTGTAATTAACTGACTAATTAATGATGAAATAGTAAACTGGTGAATTAACATAAAAAAATAAATCTTTTGATCATTCGAGCCAATGTTCTGACCCTACAATGGCTAAACATTTCTGCTCTTCCAGGGGTAGCACTGTGTATCATTATCAAACTCTGAGGTTCCAGCTGATCACCTGACTCTGTTTGGATAAACCAGCAAACATCCAGAGGAAACAGCACTGGTTTGTCGCCAACCCTTCTCTTTCTCTGCACTTTGCTGCTGCTGAGCTCTGCCTTTGGGCACGATAGATTTGACACAAGAGTGCTGATGAATCTCATCAGTTTAATGTGTTTATGCTTGCTAAGCCCTAAAAGCTTATTGCTGTTCAATGGAGTGCTACAAAGTTACCTAATTTCCCCCTGGTCGTCTCTCAGCACGCAGACTCTCTCTGGGTTTGCTGGCAACACAGACTCCCAATAACACGATGTACTCTGCAACCTGTGGAAGACAGAAGGCACGCTGTGTCTCACTGATTTGTGTTATTGGCGAGAGAATAGACCTTGACAGAAATACAGTGAGCGCAGATATTACTGTTTTTTCTACCTTAAATTCAACCCATGACTGTCTCTCTCTTTCCACATTGATCCCTTTTTACAGCCTTTTCACTGTAAGTGCTTTAGTCTTATCTCCGTTGCCCCTACCTCGCCTGTCTCATACTCTAACCAATGAGGCTGGCGGCCTATATGACAGCTAACACCCAGTATTAATTAAAATGTCATGCCTCCAAATCAATATTGTAAAACAGTTCAAACACAACTCATCGCCACTGCTGTGATAAGTGCTTTTGGGTGACAGGTAAGTCCAAAGGAAGAGATACGAGAGAATGGTGTGACGGAATTATCCAGGGAGAACATGTAACATTAAAATTTATGACCCCCCTATGTGTTACTTCATTGCTCACAATTGCAAATTATCCACACTGTCATGAAGTACGCGGCGCTAAACTGACAGATCCATAAGTCAGCAGCAACAGGCCAGGAGGCTTGACGTAAGAACTCTTCAGCCTTACTGCAATGCATTAAAAGTGACTAATACATACTCATTTAAGAAGGGGGCTGTCAGAGGGCAGATTTATCAATGCTACTAAAATATTCCATCTGATTACGTTTATGCAGTCTCGTCTCTATTAGGACAAAAACACAAAGCGGGATGTCAGCTATTACCAAAGTACTTTTTAGAGGACTTCTGTGACACACGGTACGAGCTTCTAGCAAAGTTTCCCTTAAAAGTCAAAAAACCGCAGAACTCCTGTCGCAATATTCCAACTATTATGGAGGCAAATTGGGCTGATACAAAACTTTGTGAGGCCGTACGTGTTCGCACATACTCATTGTGAGACAATGTTCAAAAGCAATGCTCAGGATATGGATAGAATGTGACAAATTCTGTCAGAGTAAATATGGTTTAATAAATGAATTAGCTTCATAAATAATGGCTGTAATGACATTTTAGGGGACAATAAGCCTAAGCGTTGTCAGGAAATAGTTGATGTATGAGTTTCATGCCTCAGCGGTTCCTCAAAATGAATAGGCATGGGAAGATAGCAGGGGCCTGCAACCAGCCTATTTCCTCGAATTATCTACTTGTTGTCAATTTGCACAGTGGAATTACACATGCAAATTGAACTGCCTGCACAAACACCACTTGGAGATGATAAAAACAAATTAACAAAGGCTATAGAAGGAGGATTTATTTCACTGGCTAACCCAGGTCAAGCAATACATGTATTTTACGATTGTGTGTACCCAATTTTGGTGTAATTATATCAGCAAATTATTCTTTGTAATCTTATTATTTTTTCCCCAACCTTCTCCTTACACACATAATTAACTCCCTTCATATCCTCACAGAAAAAAACAGCTTGCCTCTGCATCAGAGTAACACAGTGTAATCTGATTTGGGGTTCATTTTTGTCACCTTTCTGCAGCTGAAGTACAGAGCGAGGTGAGAGGTCGACAGTTTAGTGGCACTGTTTAGTGTAACTGCTTGGCTAAGGAGCAGACAAATCTACACAGTGTTAAAATATATATATAATCACCTCTTAACATCATCGCTCATACTGGGGAGGAAATTAAGAGTCCCCAGACCTCCACGTTTGCTATTAGATATCTCATTTACTTTGTACACACAGTGCTAATCTGCACTAATGAATTCTGCCACACCAAGCCAGATCGAGATGACTTAAAATTATTACCACTTCCACAGATATGCCTTTCCTCATTTGAGGCTCAATTTGGCTGCCTCGCAAAAACAGTCTGTCACAGTAAGATACTAATAATTAGGGTTTTAAGATGATTAGTTTATCTCTGTGCTCTTACAGTCCTGCCTCTTATCCACCATGGCCAAAACTTAATAAGAGGCTCTAAGTTTTAAACAGCCAACTCCAAATTACCAAGAAATGACAGAAATAATGAACTGGAGCACATGCCAGGGAGAGATGGAAACAAGGAGAGGGAGTCAGCTAGAGAGAGAGAGAGGTGGGTGGTGGGAAAGCTGAGAGACATTAATTCAAGTGTGAAATAGAACACAAAGTCTAGTAATCAATAAGGAAATGATTCAGACCTGCAATGCCAAATTTGTTTAGTATTAACAGGACTTTGTGACTCTCATTTACCTTCAGACACTGATGTGCGCATCAGCTTGTCACACATGTAATTAACGCAGCGATTATGCTGAGTGAGCGATGCCAGTTAATGGTTGCATATTTCCGAGGATGAGATAGAGAATTTTTTTCACGTTTTCCATGACATTCAATATAGTATAAGCCTTATCAGTCAGCTTTAATGTGCACTTCATTTAGCAAAAGCAAACTAAGTAACATCTCTCATCTTAGGCTGCAGGAAGGTCAAGGAGAGAGCAAGGTCCCCATCTTTTACTTTTTTTTTCATATTACATTAATAGCACAACACTCTTACTGAACAACTTACCAATTATTTTTTGAAAACATAGCTTATAGCTCATAAAATATGCACACTCTCAATACCTAAACCCTGAATATAAAACCATGTACAGGCTCACTAACCCAAGAAATGTGTGTTTAAGAGAAAACAACAGACTTCAGAAAGTGGAGCGAGAGAATACTTGACATTTTCTATTGAATCCCCCCCCCCCCCCCCCCCCCCCCAATTACTCAACTACATTTTCTATAATGTATTTCCATAGATTCAGCAGTTAATTATTGAAAAAGTGATAATTTTACACTACATCATTTTAATTGAGGAAATGTTTATGTGTGGCTTATAAACATTTGAAGTTTGAGGTAATTGACTGAAGAAAGAAAAACGGAGGTCCTGTAGCTCTCCTCCAGTACAGCACGCAATACTTATGTTTAAACTTAAGGTGTGTTTCCCTTTTAATGTCTGGCTTACCTGAGCACTGGTTTTAGGCCGTTTTACATACACATCAGTGTCACTGGTCTTCCCCATTATGCTACACTTGCATAGCACAGAAAATACAGACTGTAATTTATGTATATTATGGGCCTTGCAATAAGATGCAACCAAAGAGAGTCTAATGAGAATGAGTGTGAAAGAGCAATTTAAGGCTAGATGCCTCTGCCAGTGCCGGGGGCTATACAAGATTTGCATGCTAATCATTCTAATAATAATGTAATGCCCAAAGCACTTTAAGCAAATTGCGAACTATTGGTCAGAGAATGAAGCTTATCTCACAGAGAACATAACACAAATATAGGTTAACATTTGAATGATTCCTGGTAATTCACGGACCTGTCAGTAGCCCGGCTCACCTCAATTAGAAACGGTCCAGCAGCTGTTTCACTTTTCTGTAAAGCTTGAGCTCCTTCGGAGCTAAAATACCTCCTTACCCGAATACTAGGAAAATATTAAGGAATATGTTAAATAAAACCTGAACTTCTTAAAAGTTCCTACCAATGCAGCCAATAAGAGGTTGCTTTTAGTCCTCGTGCTCCACTGTTTAGCAACAACGCTGATTGGACGTTGTGCTCAGCGCTGTTTGCGATCAGCCAATCGGTGCCATTTAGCAGGCAGCATCGCAGTGTTTACCCGGAAATGACAGTCGTTCCTAACAACTGTTGTGGAAATCTGTAGTTTACCTATTACGGACCGTTTAAAATACAGTGCAATCATAAATTACCCGTATATGCTGAATATAATCTACTGATTCGTTATGTACAGCGGACTCCTGCCCAGTGGTTTAACCGAAGACGACCTCAGTTCAGATGACGAGGAGGACAAGCCGGGCGATTTAGAAGACGAGAAGAGGGAATTTGAAAAGGGCTCTGCTAAAAACACATGCTCGCTGGAGGAGTCACAATCGACTCACACTGCAGCCAGTGACTCTCCGACATGCAGTATGCCTGGCATATCCCAAGAAATGTGGCAAGTATGTTGTATTGATCTTATTTTTCATTCTAGGTACAGGCTAACCTCTTTGGTTTTAGTGATGCCTGTATAAATGAAGCTAACTCTGAAAGTTAGCTTCACGCTAACTATCTCTAAGTTTACATTTACTATTGCTGCAGTACCCCCAGCCCAGCTCAGACTTAAGCTAACGGTTCATCTGAAGTGAGAAAAGCAGGGTTTTGAAGCCCTCTTCGTATGTCACATCTGTACAGCTGCAGCAGAAAAGAATCAAGAGCAGTGATGCTGTATTCACTTTGTATGTGTCTTTAAGAAATTCCAGGATCTGCGGAGGAAGAAAGATGATATAAGGATATTAAAGGTCACAGAAGACAGAAGAAAAAGGAAAAGAAGAAAGCGAAAGAAAGGTAATGTAGTTCTACATCCAACAGATGGGGGAGTTTTTGTAATTCAATAGTTCCAATATCAATATATTGGCCAATATTAGTACCTTACTCTGCTCTGCTGCAGGTGCTGCAGATACTGCAGAGCATTTTGGAAGAAGTGAAACTTGAGTAGCTCTGCTGGACATACTGTGTGAAGACAGTGTTTATAAAATAAGCACCTTTTATAGCAAAATGTATTTATAATACTGATATATTTGTGATAGGCTAGTGATAGATTGGTTGATAATATTGGCCAACTAGTTCATCAGTCAGGCTCTAATTGTTTGCACATTTTTCCAGTGGACAAAATATTGGTCAATTTGTAAGAAAATAAACCTTTGTATTTGATAGAAACTTACCTTAAAGGTAGTCGAGCAACTTATTGGTACACATGGTATAGCTAACAACTGAAGTAATATCAGGGGTGCCAAACATAAGGCCCGGGGGCCAGACAAAGATTCCAGTCCAGCCTACTGGATGTCTTTGGAAAATCTGAAGGAAGATGTACATTTTAACTATATTGTCATACATTTTGACAGCTCGGTCTACTGATAAAGACTTCTCCCGAAATCATTCGTACTCCCCCAATGTAATGATGTTAAACAATTAAACGACAGTGTAATTGCACTATGTTGAAATTGCACTTCTTTTTCTTATATTGAGATAGCTCAGGTATTGCTTATGCAGTTAAACTACTACATAAAGGGGAATTTCACTGGTTTGGCCCACTTAAGATCAAAGTGGACTGTACGTGGCCATTGATGTAAAGTGAACTTGACAGGCAGACTCATACAGAAGAAACCTACGTATCATTAACTTGTTTGTCTTGTGCGTGTAATTTCACAGGAGCAGAAAGTGGGGAACCTGCAGAAACAAGGTACTGTTACACAACATTACAGACTATGAATAGTCAGGTAAAGTGAAGGATGTTTCCTTTCCTGTTTGTCAAACTATCCTTACGGGCAAATTCCTTACAAAATGCTGTCGCCACAAAGTATGAAAAACACATAGATCTGATTAGAAGGGTAACAAAAGAAATACAGTCAAGTTAATAAAAAGATGGACACGATATATGTCTTATTGCAATGCTGGTCTACATGAGCATTAACAGACATTTTCTCTGTCAGCAGAGAGCGTCAAGAGGAGCGGGAGAAGCACTGGGATGAGCTTAAGCAGTATTTTGGTGTAAATGATCGATTTCATCCCCCTGCATGTTCCAAACCCCCTCCGAAGGTAACAAAGACTGCCTTCCAACTTATCTTCTGAGGTTTAATACTGTGTCTGTCTTAGCTGTTAGAAACACCTTCACATCCTTTGTGTTTCGTTGCCACTGTACCGTCTCATTGTTTTACGTGATATGACATGTGGATTAGGGGGACCTTTATAATAACTCAACCTGACATTGAGAAGTACATTGGGGATTATGCTCAGCTACGTTTAGTGATAAGATTAGGGTGAATCTGCTTTCTAGCGTGGTTAAGATTCAAGTGAGATGTAGGATTTTTTTCTTCACCTGCAAAAAGACTGAAAATCCAAGTGTTGCTTGGCAGAAGATGAGATGGTTACAGCCTCTGTGACTGCAGCTGGAACAAAGACAAAAATGTAAAACTGAACTTTCTTCCATTTGAGTGCATTTCAGCTCTTAAAGATGACCAAACCTTTAATGCAAAACGATTGCAAATTGCTAATGAAGCAAAAATATTTGCAAGCTTGATGAACATTACGATTGACCAATGAATGGGAACTGTTCTAATTTCAATGTGAAATCCCTTTAATGATTATTTTGGAGTATTTTGTGCTTAATTTATCTCAGCAGCATAAGATTGAGGGTTTTTTCTTTTTTTTTTTTTTTGTGAATTTAGCCTCATTTTGAATGGGGTGCCAAGCTGGATGTAACAGAACTTGCCACATTATCATAATGAGGTTCTCTTTCATCACTCAAATGCAGATCCTTGTAATTAATATATTATTTCGAGTCTGGCAAGTCTTTCGAACAATTTGAAGTGAGGTAATTGAGGAAAAACTATATCACAGTTGCCAGATGTGATTATTTATCTGGCAGCAGCTTCTCCAAACCCTAACCTTAAACACAGTTCACAGCATAAACGATGACCGTCTGTCCGTTTGAATTCTGCTTGTGAGAAACTGCTGGTGATAACTGAGTTCACGAGTCGGATCGGGTACGTTCAGGACATTGAACTGTAATGAGCGCACTAAATCAGAGCTGACCAATCGGAGTCAAAAAAATTAATAAAATTCTGCGTTTTAAAACTTGATGTTTACTTTACTGTACTTTTACAGTGAGTCAACAATACATCAGAGGGGACACATTAATAATTGCAGTTTCTTTCCAGTGTATCTTTTTTTTCCACCATGATGAAATTTGGGGGGGCTGAAGAAATCTGGTACTCGGCTCGCTGAGATAGTCTCATCACAGCAGAACTGCCTTGCCATCAGTGACCGGGGGCTTCTCGGCACCCCCCTCTGCTTAGGCCTGTAATGGAAATGTGTAATTAAAGAGTCACATTTATGTTTGGTAATCTCCTGTAGCATTTCTAAGATTTCCCCACTAATATCCAATCAAAAAGGTTTTCATTTGTGAAGTGAAATCTACATATTTGTAGTAATGGCAATCATATTAAAAATAAGGCCCTGGGGACTTTTGAAGTTACTCTTTGATTTTTTTTTTCTCTCTACCCCTATTTCAAAAAAAAAAAAAAAAACGATTTTTTTTTTCCCCTCTTCTGCAGTCCGGCCTAGAAAAGAGCATAGAGAGGGCCATAGCTGAAGGGGACATTGCAAAGGCGGAGGAGATGAGCGACAGACTCGCCACTCGAGAGGTACGTTGTGCTGATAAGAGATCTTTGGGGTGCTCCCGCTGTGACAAATCAGGCTAATGGATCCATGGCCATTTCTGCTGCAAAGACATAGAGGAACAAAAACACACGCAGACATCCACCATTCAGTCCTGCAGCTCTTTTCCATTGAGTTAATGGAAAGCCCTCCCCTTAGTTTTGAAGTGCGGCAGTGTCTAAAGGACTTTTGGCTCTGCTTTTTAATGAAGGGTACATTGCTTTCAAGCCAACTGTTAAATCATTCTCCAGGTAAGAGTTTCATACCTTTGAAGTGTACATGTCCCTAAATGCAGTGCCTGAAGTTTTGTAACTAACCGCCTTGGCAGGCATCAAGGATCAAGTGGTTTGAAACTAATTTAGCATAAAATGTAGCCCACACACACATAATTGTGGTTAAAAAGACATACAGCTGCAGCGTTACTTCTCCGCCGGAGCATCAAAGTTAAACTTCTTTGTTTTATGATGCATTTTGCTTACAGCGTCGCATGAGCATTTTCATTTTGTAATAGTGGCAACAAAAAGATGGAACAGGCTCAGGTTTTCCTGGCATCTGAGGATTTCAATTTGGAGTTATAAGGTGGGAGGGGCCGTCCATTTAACGCTGCTCAACAGAAAAATTAAAGTTATTTAAACGTGGTGTTCAAAAATGTAACTTTTACTCTCATGTTCACGTAGTGGACGGCAGCTAGAGCCATTACTGGCTTCGCTGTGGAGAAGAAACATAGGAGGTGCAAATGATGTGATTTCTTTCGTTAAAAAAAATCTGGATATGATTCGATTTAAAGCAAGTAATCGAAAAACAAATTGCAACCAGAACCTCTTGAATGGATAAGGAGGTTTCTAAATGAAAATATCAACTGTGCTAATTGTGTGAGCATTACATTTGTGACCTAGTATCTCCATTGTGTAATAGACATTGGTGTGCAAGCATTAGAGCCCCTTCATATTTCCATTCTAACTGCGAGCAGAGTGATCGAATATGAGGGAGTTAAATGAAAGCTCTTGTGAGTGGCACCTGTGCTGTACTTTCAGAAAGCCTCTTAGAGCGCTGGTGGATTGGTTTTAGCCTGAGCTGAGGTTCTCGCCTCCCTGGCACCTGCCTTGTGTCTTGCCAGAGCCGTGATGGGACCTGACAGCAGTTTGGCAGCCGCAATTCATTGTTAGGCAGTGATAACTTCATTTCAAGAGAGTATAGATTTGACTATTTTTAAATCCCTAAATGCTAGCTGATGCAAAGTTGTACAGGTTTTCTTTCGAATACAAAGACAAGCAGTCCTGCTCATAGTTAAAAAAGAAAAAAAAATGGGAGAGAAATGGAAGCTAAAAGCCAGAAAGTTTAAGGGATTCTGAATCAGTTATAAAGGATTATAGTGTATATTAATGCAGCCTGTATTTCAGATAGCATTTAGGACCAGAGTGTTTGTTTACCGCCTTCCTGTTCACGTTGACGGGAGCACTGTGACAAACATTTAGAGGATCAATAATCTCCGCTGTGGCCAGAATCAATTTCAAGGTTATAATTGAGTGGCTCATTTGGCACGGAATTGCTTAGATGTTTAATTTGTTTACGGTCATAACATCCTGACATGATTGTGGCAGGCTTTTCACTCGAAGAATAGGAACAGGTTTTCTTCGCGAAAAATGCAAAAGCATTCCGACAGCTGTGAAGAACTAAAGAGGCCTGTTTGTCCCTCTAGGCATTGTTTTGTAAAGAAAATGCTGGTACATGTTGGATGACAATGTTTCAGAGTATTTTCATCCTCAATCTAATGCATTCCCACTTATCTCCTCAAAGCAAAGGGAAATAGAAGAAAGATAGAGAGCTTGCTGTCAGAATCCCCTCTTTTGTAAGACGGAAATGTTTGTTTCTGCTGTTTTGAGCTCCCACAAGTCAATTAATGATTTCCATTTGCTCTACTTCCTTTCTTACGTTTTTTTAATCTAAACATTAAAACAATTTGGTAAAACCCTGTTTTGAAGGCTCCTTATAAATTCTGAGATATGTTTTCTTTCATCTGTCAAACTTCTAAGACACGCGGCTTGGATATTGCAGGTTGTGGGTTTTTATTCTCATTACGGTTTTTAAATATGTTTCAAAGCTGAAAGCCTTTGTTTTTAGATTAATTCGTGAAGACATGCTCAGATTTTTAAATAAACATATTACCCCTCTAAAGAAATTTTTATTATTGTCTACAGTGCATTTCCAAAGCTTCCTAATGTAGTTTAATAAATTATACAGACAGTTTCTTTTCTCATAAAGATGCCTGTTGATCCTCCTCAGCGCATTTAGATTTCTTTTCACATGCTTTAGAAGACAGAAAACAATGTAAAAATCTCCTTGCCTCTAAAGTAGTCTTAATAGTTCAGTAGATTAAAAGGTGCAAGTCCTCCAATTAAGACTTGGTCTCCATCCTTTGATTACTGCACATTATTTTACTCTGCAGCAAGCTGCGTACGGGCTAATTAATTCTGTAATTAGCATAACAAGAAGTGACAGACACATACACTATAAACGGCTCAAAGCATGTCATGAGGCCTGATAGCATCCAGCAGCTCATATTTAGCAGATTGATTTTTCTGTTCCTGGTAAATGAGCTAGTATGAAAAGATTATAACTGATAAGTAGTAAAGAAAATCTTATGTTATCTTATGTTTATCTGTAGTCACTGTATCAAACAGGATCAAATGCAGTAAAACCAAAGCAATCAAAGTGTTATACTTACTTTTTCACACGACTATAAGGTACTGAAATCTACTCAATTTCTACATCTAACTCTACTTTTTGACTGGGTGCCACTTTAGCTCACATGGTCAGACTGCAGCGGCCCAGATTTGAGTCTGACCTGTTGACAAAACCCCCCAAAAGCTTAAATCATCCATTAAATCATCAGCGTCACACAAAACATTCAAAATTACTTCTGGAATTTGTGTGATTGTGATTTACATGTAACAGGAAGAGCAGTGGACCAACGATTGATCCCTGTGGGACACCATAATAAGGTGCTTTCAATATCTAAATAAATATGATTTAAGCTATCAGGTTATCACACTCAAAAATTTTATATCCATCCATCTTTTCTATCCACCCTACTTGTTAACGATTCAATTCAGGGCCGCAGGGGTGGGAGCCTGGAACCTATGCTGCGTGTCATTCGTTGGGAGACAGGCACACCTCTCGACATGTAGCCAGCTTACTATTACAAATTATTCTAAGTCCTTTGAAGGGTTATTAGAACCATGCAATTTTCGGAACAATGACTACTTATTCTATAATGACTGTACTCTAAATCGGACACTAATGTAAACTACTGTCTTTGTTGCACTAATCCACATTCTCATTGTAGTACTTCAATCAACAGGAAAAATGAAATATCTATTTTATTAAACAGAGCCGCTGATCTGTTTTTGAATGTATCCGTACATTTGCTTCATATACAGTAAGTGGGTATATTTCTTTACAAAAGACCATCATGTTGTGTTAGCCTTTTATTGCCCCATGGCTGTCATCACAGTTATTAGAGTGGCATTAACATTTCAAAACAGAAACTCTCTGTAGTCTGCCACAAACATGGATGTCGGGTGTATTTCATGACTTGCAGGAGCTTAAGGATATGAAAAATGAAAAACTATGTTGCATTGCTGCTGGCCTCACCATCAGGATGGAAGCAGCCCCATGTACATGGCCACAAGTACAAAGAAGGTGTCTTAAAAGACAGTTTTTCTTTTCAGCCTATGCCCTGCAACAGAAAAACCACCACCAACAACAAACTATGCACGGCCCAGTATGTTTTAGACCAGAGGCTGACCGGCATTGAACTTTTAAGGCCTATACTGGTATTTGGTGATTTAATTGGATATCGGAACTGCTACATGTAGTCCGGATTGACCTTTTGTCGTGGAGCTTTCTTGTTATGCCACTTTGAGTAATAATAACGTGCTACATCCAAACTGTTTAAAAATGAATCCCTCCTAATAGATTGTATTGTAATTAGCCATATGAATATGTATTAACTGGAGCCATTTATAGTTTCTGTAGCTTTTGAACATGCGGATGGTTATAACATCCCTCATTATGTTCTAGCTTGCATTTCAATAGTGCAGCTGCTGAAAGGAAAAGCCCCACTGTCCTTGAAATCTACCCTTTGGAAAGCCTCGCTTAAACGCTGTGAAACAAAGGTGGCGCGGCATTTTGTCAGAGGAGACATGGTGGCTTAGTTGAAACAAAGAGCTGAACTAAGAGTGTTTCATGATATTTATGTTATTTAACACCTTTTTTCTTCTCGCCACCTTCCCCCCGCCATGCCCTGTGTTTGTAATCAAAAAATTAATGAGCGGCGCTTTTGTGGAAAGTAGGGTTTATCAGATTTTGACTTTCCCCGCCCCACATCAGAGAAGGAGTCTGACTCCGTCTCCCCTGCGAGCCCCCCCAGGCCACCTCGCAGAGAGTTCAGGGAAACTCTCCTCTTTGTTCATTTTTCCTTCAGCATAAGCAATTTATCACTGAATGAACTTTTATTGTATCTCTGGATGACTCACATTAAATTTTCGCCCATTAATTTTGAAATGGATTTTGAAATGGGTACTAAGCTTTTATCAAATGCCTGGGAATCTCATTTGGATTATTGTATTTCATTAATTACTTGATAGACAAAGCATACTTTTCAATGTAGATTTGTGTGCTGTTTAATTAATTAGCATGTTTTCTCTTTTAATTAAAGCCATTTTTTTTAAATTAAAGCCCACAGCAAAACACATATATAATTTGTTTGTAATTAGGCCTTAATTGGTGGTAGTGGAAGCTTAGCACCCTTGGTTTCTTTTTTCATGATTGCCATTTTATTGCCAGTCACTCATTAATTAAACAGTTTTTTTTCTAATTAGCTTATAAAACTGTTGATGGCATATTATTCTAAGTGTGAGTTCAAAGCTTGCTAATAAGCCTACCCTACTCAGAGGAGGCGAGATAATGAAATGGCACAAAGCAGACGAACTTTCAGAGATTTTTTTTTTTTGTCTATTCCCTAAAGATGACATCTTGTATGTATCTAGGATCAGATTACTAGAAAAGGAAATGGAGACATTGCTGTTCTCCTGTGCCTTCCCTGAAGTGCCATTGTTTTTAGCTTTCCGTGTAATTCTGTTTGTCAAAGAGGAGGCAAGATGACAAAAAGCTCTAATGAGGCTGCCCCAAAGAAAACTGACACTGTAGTGGGAATATAACAGCATGAAGGTGCGTGCTATGATATTCTGACTGTATTATAATGAAAACAGTGACACATTGTAATTGTTTATCCTTCATTATTAGACATTGACAATCAGTGATTTACCTTTTCTACGATCACTGTTAAGCTCCTAAGAAAAGCTATGGCAGTTTGTCCATTACATAATTACTTTGTTTGCTATTGGAAAACAGTAACAACATATTCTGCTTACATTAAAAAAATTAGATATTTTACTCTATTATTTTAATTTCCTTCAACTTTATAGTCTGGCTTCACCACAGAGTTTTTCTGAACTAAGTAAATGAAAACCCCAAATAACAAAAAATGGCCAAAAGATCTTTTATTGGTGATAACTAATTCCACATTGCACTAGTTCTTTTTATAAAATCTAATGTATTGATAGATTAAACTGCTCAGCAGTATGTACAATTAGCAGCCCTTTGGCTTTATGTTGGACGAAATCAATTTGAAGACAAGTGATGGACAAAACAGTCTTTTACATCAACAAAATAATCATTTGTTTCAGGAGTCAAACCAGCAGGTATGAACAAATGTATCCTTTTTAACAAAGTGCAGCTGTAGAGCAAAGACTCGATGCATCTTTAATAATAAAAAGCTATATTTCCTTATGTAACATTTGATTTCTTATATTGGAAAAAAAAAATCTTAGTTTGTGTAAGTCATTTGTATCACTTTGAGTCATTTTCAGAAATAATGACAGTATCTTTTCCTTTGTGTTCTGTAACAATAAACTGACTATCATTGGGTGTTGACCTGGCCCTCCAAAGGCCTAGTACAAGTTAGACTTACTGTGAATCATGTAAATAATCTGTAGACGACTTGATAATAAAAACAGCAGCAAGAGAGCACCTCTGATTCTAGGGTCGGATTTTTTATTTTACCTCAACCTATTGTTTCACCTTGGAGATTTAAATAACGGACTAACTAAATAAAATCTCGTAAAATCTTTTCTTTTGAATACGATATGGGTGGTGCTGATTGACCCCTCGATCTTTTGACCTTCCCTGTCCTGCTGCAACGCTGAGGCTAAGAAGCCAGAGACACGTATTTCTTCCCCCTTCCACCTCAGTCCTAAGAAATTATGCTGAAATAACACACAAGCTGCCTAATCTGATATTCATTCCTTTCTTATATAGCCCTGCTTTCCAAAGTTGACTAAGGCCACATTATTTAGGCATTAAGGTAGTGTGATAAGGGAATTAGGCTGGTCATTAATCGTTTACACGTCAAATGCAGCAGAGCAGCTCGGGGAGGTGATTTAGTGAGGCAAAGCCATATAGCCCTTGTTAATCCACCTCTCACACGTTTTAATTGGAAGAGGCTTCCTGGATAGGAAATTTATGAATGGATTTAAGGCCATTTCTTCCTTAAAGCCATCATTTATTTCATATTGTTAATAGGAGCTTTAACACTTTATCCACATGGAGACGTATTTTTCTCATCTCCCATTCAGCTATTGTCTTTTTGCACTGGCTGGTTAATTGCCACAGTGTTTTTATGATCCCTGTGCTACAAAAGGAGGGACGCAGCGTAAAACAGACACACAAATGAAAACAAAGTGTGAAAGCGTTATTATGAGCAACTTTGTGCGTGATTTCCACACACGCAATGCAAATTTTGACGTATTTATTTTTTGTATCAAGGCCCCATGTTTGGGTCTCTGCTTGAATCTCCATGACGACCCAAACATGGATGAACAGAAAACGGCACTATTGACTTAACCCTCCTAGTGGCCTTAAGCTGCTGCTGCTGCTGCTGCAGTGCCAGCATTGTGCAGGCTGAATTTTTTGCCTTCAAATCTTCCAAAGGTCAGAGAATTAATCCTCTGAATAAACCTTGTTTTTAGCAGGGCTGCACACAGGCCACACAGGAGAGAGAGGGAGAGAGAAACGAGGCACGGGAAACATGCATGTGATGGACATTTAATTGTACATTAATATGTGGTGGAGTGGGAAGAATTGCCTTTTAGGAGCCACATAAACAAAGAATGCAGGAGGTTTTCCTGTCTCCTGCCTTTATTCCCGCTTTGTACTTCCATTCTTATTTTTCCCCAGCCTGTGATGTGAAAGGATTTGGCACTAAGATGCACGCAAGGGGAGGGGGGAGGAAAAAATCCTGAAAAGTGGATCAAAAAAGTAAATGAAAAATAATGTCATATTACTGAAAATATGAGAGGCTAATTTGTGCCGACTTTTTGCTAATTTTGTTCTCGCCACAGAAAGAGGAGCCGTCACCTGCTCGGCGCCACAGCGCTGACAGTGCCAGTGATCCATGAAATAAGCTGCCGCTGGCTTTGTTCAGATAAGAATGAACAAATCTGCACAATGTACTGCTCTCGGAATCTCATTTTCATACTTGCATGCAGGCTAAAAGAAATAAGCTGTTTGCAGGCTTGATTAATCAGACATTTGAGGGGGTTTTTTTTTGTCTCTTTGATCTGTTCTGTCTCCTAGGTAACTTGGTTGACATTAATGTTGAGCCCCAGCAAAGACAATCAGGGAGTGTAGACTAAACAGATATAAAAAAAGAAACAGGGAAAATATTAAAGACCTTTAATGCTTTAAATGTAGTAAAAGCTGTGTTGTGAATTTAAAAGAGGGGGAAATGAGGGCCATGGAAGTGGGTTTTAATTTTGCTTTTGGAATGTTCAGGAAGGCGTGTTTTCAAGACCTTTTGCATTTCAAATGCAACCCCACAGGAGAGCAGGTTAATGTGGGTAATCCTCGTGTAGGCAAAAAGAAAAAGCTCTGTCAGTAAATCTCCAAATTAAACCATTTAGCATCATGCAGTTTCGTTTGATTTGCTCCCAGAATGAGCCAGTGTGGCTTTCTTTTTTATTTTTCCTTTACAAACACAGAGAGCAAGAGCTGTTCTCAGATTTGTCAACAATTTAATAAATGTGTGGTTTATAATCTCAGCATGCATCAGAGCCACTCAGAAGCATTTAGCACCTACGCTGCTCTGCCAAGAAGCAGGGAACACCCTGAAGTGGTTTTATCTGCTCGCAAATCTACTGCAAATGTTTGAGCAACCGTCCCCCCTCCTTGTTATAACTCTCTTAAAGAGGAGAGGGGAGGAGAAAAGAGGAGAAAACATGATTAGAGGAATTTAAAACCTATAAAAATGGCAAAGAACTGGAGAACTGTCATAGTATGTACGCTTCAGGTTATGCAGACGCTCTCACAAATCTTCCAGTGACTGTATAGATGAATGCCTTGAGGGCCCAGCCGGAGCCCAGTACTTGCAGCCAGCCGGAGCCCTTATCTTAAATCCAAGCAAAGTACCATTAATCTTTTTGAAAGACCTTTATGGCTTTTAATGTATCCCAAATTAGAACATTTTACACCCTTGGTTCCTGAAATATGGTGATAAAAAGCCTTTAGAGTTTAATTTTTCCTGCCTGCTCGCTCTGACCTGCTTAATCCCAGCATGCATTAGGAGATATTTTAGTTTCAGTCTTTCTAATAAAGTTTATCCCACTTAATTATAATTGAAACATTTTTTTCCAGCAGGTCTTTTTTTTTTTTCAAGTGGCGCAGTGGTGGCACATTTCTTCATTACCTTAAGACTTTCTTTCCCCCTTGATTGTACTCTGAATATTACAAAGAATTACCCAAAGGTTTGGTGAAATTGTTCCAAGTTGTTTATCAAAGTTTGCCTTTGCTTGAATAATAAACCTATCTCAGGAGTGAAAGAGGGGGCAGGATTTTTCCCTTTGTTTCCTGTGCTTCTGTGTGACTGGGGTTATTGGGATTATTCTGCTTCACAATACACACATATGCCTTCCCTGGGATTTGAATGTTTGCCTCTTACAGTCACGGTCATTCTCTTCACTTCTGATTTCAGGGACTGCCTGCATTGCTCCAAAAAAAAAGTCTCTTTTACAATTGGAGACGAGTGGAAAACGCCTTTGCAACATTTTTGAAGTGGAGGGGGGGAGGCAGCACAGCTGACATCGTCTGTCATTGTTTGTTTAGTATTTCATTTGCACATTAAAAAAAGGATCTAAAAGAAACAGCATTGAGAGGATGGAGGGGGAAAGACTGTAAACTCTAAGCTGAAAAACACAGCTCTTAAAATACATCAAATATATAGTGATGAGAATTTTATTGAAACAGTGCTCATGTTCAAAAAAAATAAAACTACACTTTTTGTTAATATTTGTAGAGACCTGTGCATAATATTCAGCTTTTAGTTCTCTACAACATCTAAAAATTCTTTGCAGTCCTCGAAGAAAAAATGTCACATTTAATCTATCATCTAAAATGTGAGAGAGCCGAGTGACTTTATTCGCTACTCTTTGACAAAATACAAAGAAAACAAGCAGATATTGATATTTTTTCCACTTTTCTTTGTAATCTAAGCAGGTGTTGTCCCTACTTCCAAGTTTAGCATCCATTTAGAAAGTGTGTAAGAAGCTTTAGCTGCTCAGATACATCAAGGAAGGTTCAAATCCTCAGTAAAAACAGGAACATCGAGTCCTGCTACAGACCTGACTACGCAGGCTTTGGGATAATATATAAAAACAGAACACGTTGAAGCAGATTTTCTCCATTATGATGGGGCAACCTGTCTGCCATGTACCTTTTAAAAAGAGCTGCTCACATATTGACTTCATTTTTTAGTTTTTTTTCTTTTAAATGCTTCATGACTTGTAAGATATTGTACATCTCATTCATAGAAATAAGCAGGTGTTTGCTGCAGAATTATTGTTGCATACATGTAAAATAGCATTTATTCCTACTGAATGAAATATATAATGTAGGCTTTCGTGGTCACATTCTGTCAAATATGTTGCACTCAGTCCTGACGTCACATATCGCCAGACTTGCTAGACTGCAGGATTGTACGGCATTCACGTGTCGTTTGGTTTAATGACAGTTTTGCTGTGGTGTGGAGGAGGCATCGCAGGCAGCAGAGACTTCGACAAGAAGCCACCCTCACACATCAGTCAGAAGGGGCTTTTTTCTTGCCACAGACTGATTTTCATTCTCTAATGAGCCTCTCCTCTGTCTGCCTCCAAATAGATGGCCGTGAAAATCGCTCAAGCTGCTGATTGCCGTGACTTTGTGCAAGGCAAACAGGAAGAGGAAGCTTTGAGGGCAGCGCAGAAAAGGAAGAAGCAAATAGCCTGGGGGTATGACGTCTGTCTCTGGTCTCATGTTTATGCTTGCCATCATTTCTGCCATGCGCGACCACTCTGGGTTCAAGTACAGTTAAGATAGAGCTGCCGAAGCCTGAATTAGCTAGTGTGATTGAAGTTGATGGCTAAAATGTATTCATAAGAGCTTCAAAGTTTTTTTTTTTCTGTTTTGCAGCTTTGAGGCGAAGAGGCGGTGGGAAACCAAAAGCAACATGGGCTACATGTGAAAAACACGGAGGAAGAAGAACAAGACTTTATGTGTGTGTGTGTGTGTGTGTGTGTGTGTGTGTGTGTGTGTGTGTGTGTGTGTGTGTATATATACATATATATATATATGTGTGTGTGTGTGGCAGACTGATCATGTTTCTTCTTATAATTTTTTGTATATTTTGAAGATTTTACAGCAGCAGCATGGGAGAGGAGAAAAGTCAGCAGTTGGCTGAGATGAAAAAAAAACCCAATCCAAAGAGTAAAAAGGAGGAAAAAATGATGGAGCATTCAAATTAATTCCTAAGGCACCCACTGGTGTCTGCATTGTGTTATTTTTCATTACATTTCAGTGATTTGAGCGTTCTGCCCCCCCCCCCCTTCAAATTAAATCTGGTGTACATTACTGGATGATGCGTTTATTTATTGCTGTAAAGTGGGTTAATCATGAAGGCGCTCTTTTCTTCTTCTGAGGAAGAGAAAGGAAAGATTAGAGCTCTAATGCAATGTACAGGATAATGTGCGATAGGATTTGGGAGTAGAAAATGAAATTTGGCTGCTGTAAACTGTTGTGAGCAGTCGTAAACTGGAAGTTCGAAGCAGAGGCTTTGCTGCTGGCCCTCGCCCATGCTGGGAGACTCGCTATTGTTTCGGAGCCTGAACAAGAGGCGCACGCTGTTTCTCGAAGCATACACTCACTGCTCATTGTGTGATGAGCTCTCTTCAGCATCTGTAAACTCGTCTAAAAACCGTTCCTCTCCCTCTTACTTTGATCTTTTTTCTTCTTCTTCTTCTGCTTTTTTTTTTTTTTTTTTTGATCTGCAGCGCTTGCCTCCGCAGCTACTCAACACTTCTGAAATGCTCATTCAGATTCCAGGAAGTGTTAATTGCAACCAGCAAGCACAATAAAAAGCTGAAGAAAGATAATTACTTTTAGTCATAAAGCTTGATTTTTTTTTATTTTTTTTTAACCAAACCACTTTAAAAGAAAAAAAAAGACTGCTTTGCTTCAAGGTAATGAGAATTAAAAATTAATCCACCTAAGTTGTTTGCATTTCACATATTTGAGCACTTTGTCCCCTGGTGAGGCGCGTTCTCATAGGCTCACTGCATCGGTATGGAGTAAATTTAACAAAACATCAGCAATAAAAGTTTTTAGGTCATTATGACGCAAAACACCTGAGCTAAAGAAAACCAAATATGAGCTCGAGAGAACTTGGTGAACTTTAAAAAAACAGGCAACTGTTTTGTATCCTCTCATGTCACGTGACTGTGTCAGAGAAGCTGTCAGTTGGCGGGAATTGGTGCTAATTAAACTATTAATTATCTCTGTAATGAGACACAAGTTAAAACTGTGTTAAGCACATCAAAGTACAACATGGGATTTCTTCACTTTGATGAATGCTATGAAAAATATATCTTGACTGAAGAGTGAGGAAACATCAGAGATGCTTCATTAACGGCAGCAGAATTAGGAAGGAAGAAAAAAAAAATGTATGGCCTTTGAAAGTTTTTGGATAAGTGCTTAAGCGCGAGACATTTATTACAGGGAATTACTGGATGCAGGTCTGATTATTGCGTATTTCACAAACATTGCAGAACTTTCCAGAGATAAGAGCGCTCCAAGAAAACCGGCCTCCTTTTTTGCTGCTACAGGATTATAGAACAAAAAACCATCACAGTACGTGGACTTGTATTCATGTAGCCTTATTTTAAAACTAGTTGATGTCAGTGAACATGACCGGTGCTGATCCAAGAGCAGCGCAGCGACGTATCAATAGCATCTCACTTATTAATCTCTTTGAACGCAGCATAATGCCCTGAGCAGAGATGAGTCTGCTTTTAAGCTGGAAAATCCACTTTCCCATCATGTTGAGGAGGTGTTTTCAGTAGTCTCTTACTGGAGGCCAATCTTAGCCCCTGACCTGGGCTGATTTGTCGCGAAACGCAGAGACAAATTCCTTGGGCACATGTCGAACCACTTCTAGGAAAACTGTTGTGTAAAGCCGGCTTTGAAAGAAAAGAAAAAAAAACCCCTCAACAACAACAATCCCATTAAATGGTTGGAAAGCTGCTGTTGTATGAAAGGGAACATATGTTGCTGGTAACAAGACTATCGCTTGCTGCTATCGCCGGCTGGAAGAGGATTAACTCGGAGGAGAGATCTCCGAGATGCTGCTGATAAAGGCTAGCCACGCTGAAAAACACTTCACACCTAGAGCGCGGTGTAGCTCAGAGGAAGGCGGCTTTGTTTGTGTGTTGTTAATTGTTTTCACATCAAATTTTAGCTGCAGCGGTTTTTGGGGGGATTTGTTTCACACATTTTTTTTATTTTTTTTAAAGTTCAGCTCCATTTGGAAACCATTAGTTTCCAAACGGAGTGGAGCTGAGAGCCAAAACACCACTTTGGCATTTCATAAAAGGAAAAAAACCAAACAAACCAAGAGTTTTACATCTTTATTATCAAAGTGTGATGTGTTTTGTTTTTTAGTTTATTAGTGCCTCATGTCCTATTTTGTTTTGTGCCTTGAGCCAAAGCAGAAGAGCTGTAACGTGTCAGGTTTTATATTTGATATCACGTCAGTTATGATTGTATTCTTGCACACAAGCCCCCCCTTTCCCCAACACCTTATTCCCAAAGTAACACAGTGGGAGTGACAGACAGCGTGGATGTTGACATATTCCTTGGCTGATTTAATGACCTGCTTAATTCTGGCACGTCGGCAGCCCTCTCAGATGTTTTGCAGTTTTAATTAGTGTAATCGTCGCTCTCGAAAAAGGCCACAGGGTTGTTTAATGGGTCATGTTTGTCAAGATGCACAGAATTATAACACAAAAGACATGCCATTTATTCAGCGCTACACTCTTAGAGTGATTATGGGTGTCACAATTGATAATTAGAGGAAGAATTGATTCATCCGAAAGCCAAAATGAACCTCTGTGGTGTGAGGAAATTAGTTTGACAGTGTTTGGATGAGCGGTGTTTACACTGCAGTGAGGCGGTGTGGGAACACTTCACCACTCTCCTGTTAACCGAGGCAGCGTGCACACACTTAACCGCTGTTTGTGGACGGGAGAGTAAGGAGGCTGGATGTGACATCTGGAGTAGCGACTGGAAAATTTTCAGCTGTGACCAAACTTTTCATGAAATTATCAATGCGCTGTTTCATTCTGCAGGCTCGTGTCACATGATAAGCAGAGGTTATGGTTCCGATTTTCAGGCAGCAAAGAACAAAGTTCTCTGCACAGTTCTCTCAAAGTGTGTGAATTAGGTCAGGCTAACAGTTATGATTTATAAAAACTGTTTAAATGCACTTACTCTGCACTAATTAAAAACTATTCTATATTATGTGGGTTACATATACACCCTCTTAATTGTTTCTTAGTTCAAAACTGCTTCGAAAGCATCTATTTTATCATTTAGCCTGACTTGTAGAACAAAAGAATGAAAGTGAACTTTCAATTAATTTTCTCCCTTTGCTATCGCGAAATAAAAACATTCCCACGCACAAATATGCTGAGCATGCACTCATTACGTATTCATCTTCATTCTGCAAACCACATATTGCATTTTATCTGAATGAATTATTAACCAAGTTAATGAATATTTCATTTTTCTTTATGGAACCATTTAACAGTCCCAACAGAGGTAATGACATCTTAAGCAGAACAAGTACCTGGAAAAATGGGGAGGAAATTATGTTTTTGACCAGTTAGGTTATGTCATGCAACATATACAGATATATTGACCTGTTAAAAGCTTTTATTGTAGTCTGATTTTAACAGTGAGCATGTGGTGATTCAACACTCCCCCTTAAGTCATTGTGTATAAATTTGCCTTTAATGTATAACTTGCACTGACCTAACAAAGGATACAGCATGATCTAAAGCAGCCGGAGGGGATTTAAACTGAGAAAATGAAGTTAATGGTGTAATTAACGTTACCTTGATTTGTCTCAGGAAAGGCCTCACTAGCTCCAGTTTGTGTGGTAATTTATTACTGAATTCCTATATGAAGAACACGCACCTACAGTACAGCAGGTAATTACAAACATAGGCTTGATTAGAGGACTACTACTCTAAACTACTCTGAACTTGTTAGTGATCAATTAACACTGGTAACACTGTAGTAACACAAGACAGCAGCAGAGTTAACCCTTATACACAGAAGTCATGTGAACGTTTTACACCAAAAGAATGGAAATAACGCTTTTTTGTTTTTGTTTAAAAAAAAAAAAATATATATATATATATATATATATATATATATATATATGGTCCCGCCTATGTGTGGTTGAATTGGATTCTACATATATGTGGCCCATGAATTACAGTGAGTTTGACACCCCTGGCATACATTCACTGACTTTATTAGGTACACCTGTTAAACTATCCATTAATGAAATCAGCCAATCACTGTGCAGCAACTCAATCCATTTAGGCCTGTACACGTGGTCAAGACGGCCTGCTGATTTTCAAACTGAGCGTCAGAATGAGAGTTAAAAATTAGTATTTCAGAAGCTGTTGATCTACTATGAACCGTCTTTAGGGTGTACTGATAATGGCCTGAGAAAGAGACAACATCCAGCGAGTGGAAGCTCTCTAGACAGAAATGCCTTGTTGGTGTCAGAGGACAATGGACAGACTGTTTTGAGCTGAAAGGAAGTAACAGTAACTTGAATAACCATTCCTTTTCTCTACAGTTCGTAGGCTACAGTAGTAAAGGCCACTCCTGTCAGCTAAAAACAAGAAACTGAAGCTACAATTCAGATGGGTCATCAATCCTGTACAATAGCAAATTGGAAAAATGTTCCCTGATCTGATGAGTCTCAAATTCGACATAAACAAAATGAAAGTGTGGATCCATCATTCCTTGTATCAAAGGTTCAGGCTGCTGGTGATGTGGGGGATGTTTTCTTGGCATACTTTGGGCCCCTAAGTACCAACTGAGCATCACTTAAGCACCACAGCCTATCTGACCATGTGCATCCCTTTATGACCACAGAGTACCCATCTTCTGATGGATGCCAGCAGAATAACGTGCTATGTCACAAAACTCAAATGATCTCAATCTGGTTTTTTTGAACATGACAATGAGTTCATTGTGCTCACTGTCACTGTACTCAGTCACAGCATGTTTGGGATGTGGTGGAGGTTCAAATCATCTGGCAGCAACTGCAGGATGCTATCATGTCAATTTGGACCAAAATCTCTAAGTTAGGTTACCAGCACCTAGCTGAATCTATGCCACAAAGAAATTAGGCAGTTGTGAGGAGTCCAGCATGGTACTAGCATGGTGTAACTAATGACGTTAGTAGGTAGCATTTATGCATAGCATATACAGTAGTAAAATTACCGCATAGTATAGCATATAACATGACATATAGCAATCTAGCATAGCCAACAATAAACCAGAACAGCATAATATAGATTAGTTTAGTAGTGACATATTTTAGAAGAGCTCTTTACTGTTAAACATGTAAAACAGCAGTTTGGTGGTAGAACTAAAAAAAAGCGGTATAATTACTTCCTTGTATTAGATATCCATTATAGTAATCTAAAAACTGATGCTAATAACAGCTGAGTTATGGCTCACAAAATACTGCAAGTATAGCCTAAAATGTACACTGTGCATTTTAGTGAAAATAATCATTCCCCCCCCCCCCATTATGGCAAATTCCACCTTAACTTTTCGTCACCTCTAGCTTTAAGACTAACCCGAGCTGTCATGTTGACTCCAGATCCTCATTTATGCACTGTTGTCTCATCGGTGCAGTGTTTTATGAGCACCAGTGTTGTCATGTTGGAGGCTTGTCTAACAGTCCGGGCAGGCCCGATGAGCAGGGAACCAATTTGCGTCCAAACCCCAAGGAACTCCAAACTCTCCCAAGTAATTCCCTTTATTCCGACTCGTTAAAACCTTGTCTCGACACAAACAATAGCAACGCTTTGTAAAAGTGACTTTAAAACCTCTGCCAAGCATAATTTATCATTTGAATGACAATAGACCACTTAGCACTGCTTAAATTATTTCTGTGCTCTATCTGCTACTTGACTGTCTTTGTGTTGTAACAGCGGACGATCATTAACGCCACAGGGTGATGTGGTGCTCGCTTATCACAGGCTCGGTCCTCAGAGTTTACTTTAGATAGAAACTGCTGGGCCATGACAGCAACAGCTTGTTTTTTATTCCAAGACTTGTCTAAGTCATGACTTATTAGATTTAAGTGTAACAGAGTGAACAATTCAGAAAGTAAAATTATACTTTGAAAGAGGTTATGTCATGTGAGAGGCTTCATATGATTAATTTATCTTAAACATTTTCAAATGGACGGGAAAAGAACAGTCTTAATCATGACAGCAGGAATGAGGTGCAGAGAGCAGGGGAGGATAAAAAAACACTACTGACTGAGGAACTCAGAAATAAAGGCAATCTCGCTTCAAGTGATTTTATTAATCTCAAACTGACATTAATGTGGAAAGATAACGCGTGTTGAACTAATAGAGGAACGTGTTTACATCTGGGGTTCAGTTTATGTCGCTGAACTGTTCCACAACAGATGTTGTGGAATCTTCTTAATTTTCTCCATAAATTTCACCCAAACTTTGCTGAAGGTGAAATTTGCACACTAATAACAAATCCCACAAACAGCAAAGCTAACAATGAATTAACGCTGCTAGCGAGGGCTTCATTCCTCTGTGCCACAGAGCTCCACTGTGCTCCATTAAAAATACATCAGTGAGCCACACTGTTCCTTCATTACAATAAACATACTCTATAGTATATTTTGGGTACTCTGCATACACCTTCCTGCTGCTGAAAAATACTCACTAAAGCACCAAATCCAGATTAGTCCACCACTGAAAATAGTCCCCAACAAATTCACTATTTACCCCGTTTCGTGTAACGTTTGCAGTAAACTGAATTGTTGAATTACATCTTTAAAGATTTACATCTTCAGAGGGGGAAAGATCAGTTGGATCTGAGAGTCATAGAGAAGTATATGTAAAGTATTGTTGGCTTATTTACTTTCTTGCTGAGGGTGAGATAAGAAGCTCAAAAATACTCCTTTGCCTGTCCATTCTGAGACTAAAGCCAAGATTGTTTTAAGCTAGCATGAAGACTGAAAATGCTGAAACATCAGGACTGCCTCTGTATATGTATATGACCCCAGTCACACATGGTTGCTAGGGGAAAAAGTGTATCAAACTCAAACAGTAAACAGTTACTGGATGAGTTGCAAAAACAGTGCCATCCTAAAAACCTCCTTGTGATTGCTTAGGTTGAAAACAGACTGCTGCAGTTGCATGAAAGGTGCCGACTTGTCTGCAAACATTCTGCAGTTTATTCTCCATGTTGTAGTGAAACTTGGAAATTTGACACACACCAGAAGCAGAGAACATTCACCTTCAAAATAAAAGCTGTACTTTACTGCTGCAACCAACACAGTTCAAAAGGTGCAACTTTTACTTTGAAGGCAAACCAAATCTGTTTACAGTTTGTATTGCTCTCGTCACATTTTCACTACCACTTGGCACGTGGTAAGTGTTTGCAGACACATCCCACAATCAGTGACTTTTCCCTAGCAACCAGCAGATGCCAGGGTGTCACTTGACAGGTCTTTGGGCTGGTTTGACTGGGTGTTTAAAAATCGATTTCACAGCAACTGCCAGCAAGTGGTTGCAAGATGGTTACTAACTGGTCTCTGAGATTGTGTGCCTGGAGCCTAATGGGGTATTTATGTTGCCCTGCTGCCAGCTTTCATTTAGTATGACAGCAATATCATTCTCTAAAAACAAAAGCACATGTTGAATTTTGCTTCAGGGTCAGTAGATATAACCTGTGTTAGCTTTTATGTCCTATTGACATGATTAAGGACAAAAGTCTAACAGCAGTTCATATGTGCTTTAACAATACGTATTTTGCATATATTGTTAATGAATTTCAATTTCTGATTTGAAATGCTCATCATTAAGTGACCTAACAGTTAAGTATCATGTTCAACAGCAGACAGGTACCAAATTCCTCCACCGTGTAGCTTCGTGGCCCATCGTTCCCGTCTTGTTCTCCATACAGTGATAACTGCCATAATGAGATTTGCCATTAAGAAAGAAAAGAATGAAAAGGACCCCAGCCATCTGTATAGCTCACTATAGTAAAAGACTGAATGCTATCAAGCCAGAATTCAATCACTGAATTATAGCCTCTTTGTGTGCGTAGGGCTAGTGAGTACCTCACACTATATTCATTTCAAAAAGGCCTCAATTTAATTAGTTCTCATATGGTGAAAAATTCATGAATTTGTCTGCTATCCCCGCTGCCATTGTTGTGAATGACTTAAGCGGTGGTGTTGGGCTTTCAGGCGGTTTGGAAGGAAAAACAGCCCCCCACAAAAAAGAAACAACTGTTTATGTAAATAGACATTGCGTGTTTACTTGGTGGAAGAAAGCGAGGGCCCTGAACAGAGTGCTAAGCTTAGCGTGGCTCTGCCAAAGGGGACCTCTCACCATCAACTTCAGTCTTATTAAACTGATTACCAACTCCAGCTAATTAATCAGAGACAGTGCCCTTTCTTGTCATGCAGGGAGGGAGCTCTGTGTGTCTCACAGAGTTCCTCTCTCACTGCCTCCCCCTCCCATCTGCTCGCCTCTGTTCCCCCCTTTCTCCCTTTTCTTTTTCCTGCTTTGATTGAAGTAGGGGAATGGTAATTTTCATGCATCATCTGGGCCGGCAGGATGGGAGGACAAGTAGTAATTACGTTAAACAAACAAGGCCGAGATTGCTTGAGAAGCTACCTCTTTATTTAAGCTCGTGAAATACGAAAACAGGGTGAGAGCATAATGGTTTCAAAATGCATTTTACACCCCATTTTGTTCATTGAGTTTGATACGGTTTTCATCTTAGATAAGGAGTTGTCAAAAAAATGTAAGCGAAGACATAATTGCCATTTAATAGCAGTTTGGTTGAGGTGCTGCAGCGTAAGAAGTTCAGGGATTTGAATGTAATTTTTTGTCAGCCTTTGGTTTCTGGATAAGCATGTTGTGCAAAGCCAACATGTAAAGGTTTGCGGCTGTTAAGGAGGCATGTTCAGTAATCTAGTTAATCTTACTCTAGTTTTATAGGCTGTTTTAGACCAACAAAGTATGTTGTTTTGGCATAACAACAGAAAGCCAACCTGCACTTTGCAAACCTAATGCTTCTAGCACTGTAATATAGACTTTCACAGTCTGTATTTTTAATAGGCTTAAAAATACCTGGTGTGATTTCATTAGCATGATTGGGTACACCCTGAAAAGAATTTTGATAAAGACGTCATCATCTGCATATTTAGTATCATGGCCACGACTATACTGCATCTATGAAATCGTAAAAGTTAAAAGTCTACAGTGCAATAAAAAAACCCCAAAAACAAACAATATTCAGAAATGCCACGACCTTCTCTGGGCCCGAGCCCATTTAAGAAACAAAAAGGAAACTTGGCCTTTGGAACAACATGTATCATGCAGAAAATAGTTTTTCTTGCTTATTTTAGCAAGACCATGCTAAACGACATTCTCCATGTTTTGCAACAACATGGCTCTGAAACATTTCCTAGCTCAGTGTTCCCAAACTTTTGAAGCCACAGCATGTATTTCACTTTAGAAAAATCAAACGGCACACCACCAAACAAAAATGTCACAAAAAGCATACTGATAATTTTCCACCATGGACCAGGTACAGCGGAATTGGCTCGGTTTGTTCCCAGTATACCTTTTTTGCTTTCTTCTCATGCTAGGGCCTTCATCTGGGTCAGATTGACTACTTTTTCTTTTCAAATATTTATCTATTTATAGCACTGTGTTGTCTCACTCACAGCATGACTATTATGTAATTTCTTCTTCGTCTTCTTCTGTTTTACTGGCAGTTAGCAACCAATTTAATTAGAGCAGATAGTTGCACTGCCCTCTAGTGGAAGAGAATGTAATTGTTCTGCCCGTTTCTCACGCTGGTCACTTAGAGTACTAATCAGACGGAACCAGATAATCTTCCACGGCACACCTGATCATTTCTCGCGGCACATAGTGGTTGGGAAACACTGTTCTAATTATACAAAAAAGGGAAAAAAACAGATACAACAAAAGAAGTCCAACACTGAAGAGCATCTGAAGTCCTATATCAAAAAAGAGTGTGAACATATTAAGCCTTACAAACTGCAACAATTGGTTCATTCAGTCTAAATAATTCATTACAAACATTCTGCCAACCAACAAATTTTTAAAATGACAAAATGTTAAAGAACTAAAGAGCTGCATGAAGACGGACATACTCGCTTGCTTGTTGCATAAGTCTGTTGTGACGTGCCGCACATATCCAAAAGATAACTTAATACTTAGATCAGTTTCTGTGTTTTACATTTAAAATAGAGAAAAATAAATGCTTTTACTGCCATTACCTGCAGAAGAAGACTTGATTTGTTCTGTTTAGGAACCAGTGCAGTTAAACAGGTACATAGTGGCTTTGTTTTTGCCAGCTGGTTGTAAATAACATAGCTCAAACAGACCTTAATTGGACGTTCATTAAGTCAATCCATGCGTGTAAACATAGCGGAGGTGTTTAGCCCCTGCTTCATACAGTGCATTCCGTCTTTTCTCCTTGAGTGCGATTCTTTTGCTGCTAAACCTCCCAGAGTTTAAGCCTCCCGTGATTAACCCTCACCGCTTTCCACACGCTCAGAACCAGACATTTTTAATGCCCTTACAGACGTTTACGTTAAGTTCATGCACTGCTGTGTCTCATTCCGGTGACTTGGCGTTGCATGTTTAGTCACATGTTCTAATTGCTTTTAATGGCTTATTTAACAGCGTTAATTTTTCAGTTATTCCACAGCTGGCTAAATCGTTTCTCATCTTTCATTTCTCGCTTTTCTTTCCTGAAACTCACGTGTGAACCACCTTTGTGTGTTTTTCCATTTCACATCAGAAGGTGTTTTGCCTAAAACAACAGAACTTACCACTAAAGGTCAGTAGGGATATGCAACGTTGTTTTCTTCACACTTAACAATGCTTGCTTTTACAGTGAATGGTAATATTCAATCAGAACAGTTATGTTTAGTAGCAACATTGTGAAAAAAATCTGAATCAAAACAATACAGTGGCATAATTATTTAATCTTAACCGTCAGACGAGTATACAGTGAGTGTTTCTGCCTGAGGAAAGGGTGGTTTGTGTGGGAATGGGGCTTGAGAAGCTCAGATCCCCATTTTCCCAACTTACGCTTCCCGCTGTTCTGTCTGATTGTGTCATCTTTGTCTTAGCCTGATGTGCTTGCCTCCTCCTCTGGAGAGGCTAATGCAGGCTCTTTTTTCCCCTGCAATCTCACCAAATGCCAAGTGTAACTGGTGCCCTATTGCTCCTAATTAATGCGTGATTAAAGAGTGAAATAAGGGATTCTACCAGTGATTTGTTTTTTCAAGGAGTAAGAAATTAATCCCCTTTGGATCTTGCAGAATCATTTAAGGATTCTCCTTGTTCTGTTTATCAAATAAACCAAGTAATTAGAGACTTTAGATAAGTAGGCTAAATTGATGCCCGCCCTATGTCTTCCCGAGCTAGTGTTGGCTGATAGAAACAGCTGTGTTGCTCTGGTAATGTGCGGCATTATACTTGTCCAATAACAATGCCCTTTGTGTTTGGTAGTCGTGTAATTACGCTGGGGAGCCTCCTTGACCTTGGTAAGCGCATCTATCTTACTACTGGATCAGTGTATTTCATTTCTTAACACACAAAGATACATCACAGGGGAGTTTACTGACATCCCCATGAATGTAATTCAGAGTACAGACTACATTACTGGCAATGCACGATTGTGTAGTATGCAATAGTGCAGTTATCCAGACTGATGATACACGCACAGCCTCCGGCTATTTAACAGCGTAATCCCCAGCTAACTTATTGTAGCCCTACTGTATCTGGCAGACCAGCAGAGTGATTTTTATTACTTTCCCCCGTGTACCCAGGGGAGGCATCTTATCTCACCACTTGGTTTTATGCAGTTTGGTTTTGAAAGGTCTACAAATGTTGGAAATTTGAATTTAGTCTGACCAGGTAGACACACGAAGCAGCGACTTCACTTTGGTCCTTTGCTGCTCATCACCCCTCCTGTATGGAACAGGGTCGACCATTTCTGGTGTTGCATCAGTGTTTCCAACACTGCACCTGCAGCAAGTGTCCAGCCCGAGACCTCAAAAAGACACTTTGAAGCCAAGCAGGGCCGGTTTCGGCATCACGAACAAAGATTGAGCACGTGTGTTATGTTGTCATGCTCTTTGCAACAGTTTGACTTTTAGCTGGACTTTTTACTGTATGAGTAATAGTCCGCAGAGCCCTGTAGGAGTGAGATGACGAGTACAAATTAGAAATGTCCGCCATTTAATTAGTAATCTGCACTGAGAAATATGGTTTCTGGAGCAGTCACAACAGAACTGTATTACTTTGTCTACTGCAGTCATGTGAGGGAAAAAATGGGGTTAATTAGTAAATATACTTTTTAGGCTGTTCCTCCAGTCATTATACACGTCTTTGTCCCTTTATCAGTTTACCTATACTAATGTGGAACTACAGTCACACATTTATTAGAGTGTAGTACAAACTACACACTGACAGCTAATCAACTTTAAAGAGAATCGATTTAAATTTGCATCCTTAATAGTTAATAGTTTTCTTCACCATTGGAAACATTTGCATTAACTTTTAATTATTCACTATTATTATTACTATTATTATTCACTAATACTAGTATAGTGAATAATTAACATTGTTCTTATATGTTGTACTTTTGTACTCATTTGATTTTACTATTTATTTAAGTTGCCCTATAAATTTTTCCTGTATATAAACAAACGTTTATGTTTACATTATTACTTCCTCATTTGCACGCATGACATGAACAATACTGATACCTGATGTGTATTACACACGTGAAAACGACAAAAAAAACTCAAATAAAAACAATGCTAGGTGCTGTCAAGAGCAAGCCAAAGGAACAGGTGGTGATATAACCCTAGGTGTATAAAAAAATGTTGGCCAATTCGAAGCATACAAAAGTAACAAAGTGGACAGACTGATGCAAAAAAAAATTAGAAAAGGTTACAGACCCTTGATGTTACAAGACAGTAATCAGTAATCATAAGTTTCTTGTGCGTGTTGACAGGGTCTAATGTTGATGTAGCCATCGTAACATAACCTGCTGATTTGTCAAAAACAGTCTGGGTATTTTCGCTCTCACCATCTTGTTTTTTTTTTGAAACCATAATTTCTAATGTGTATTTATTTTTAACTTTATATTATATTAATATTTCTATAGAGATGCATATATTATATATACTGTAAATATGATATATTTTGCATTCTATTTCTGTACCACTGTTTCTGTTTTTTGCTCCATTACACGGAGACAGATTCCTTGTTTGTGTGCAAACTTGACATAAAATGCAATTTTGATTCTGAACCGAGCGTGCTAAGTTTTGAGCTAACACTACTTATCTTGGTTAGCAAGCTGCACCCGTTGACTATATGGCTAACTCAAACTGGCTTTGATTATTGCTAATTAGCTCTATATTTTACTCATTGAGGACATACTTACTGTTGGCTTAATTAAAAACATAGCATCCATATTATTTCCCTGATAATTGCATTAAAATGCTTTAAAAGAATAGTTTAGAGCTTTAATTTACAGTGACGTGAATAATGTAACACTAGCAGATAGCTAGCTACCTGCACAGGCTACGGATACACTTCTTTGTCGCTGAATTTAGGCCTTAACATAACTTAAATGAGTGAGTTGAAAAATCAATGCCAGCAATACAGTTGTCAAAAAGGGAACAATAATCTATATTTACCAAAGTCATTTTTGTACCATTAGCATGTTTGTATTTGCTATAACATTTAGCATTTTAACATCAGAATCTTGGCTTGCCTTTGGAGCCAGCGTCAAGTGGCCATCGATCAAGGGATTTCAGCAATGGCTTCATTTTTAAGCCCCTGAGTTTCCTGCTGAGACTCTTACTTAACTTAGCTCCTAACAGTGAAGTGTTGCGTCAAATGTATGCTGTTGGTACTGCATAACCACAAACCCAATATCTAACATGCACCTCCCTTGAAACTCAACAACATATTGCGTGAACACAGCTAGCAATAGGGGGTTAGGGTTATGTTGACAAAGATGTGACTGGGATAGGGTTAGGGTTATCTGACTGACCTGTTCAGTTCTGCTTTTTCCTCATATCCAGCTCCAGCTCCTTGGTTTTTTTTTTTTTGGGGGGGGGGGGGGAATGGGGGTTGGCAACTTTATTTTTCTCGAATTGACTGCGAGAGAATAACAACTCAAAGAGATTAGTGGTTTTTTTAGTAAAATTATTGAGAAATTGAGGTAGCCCAGCGCAGGTATGCAAAAGCTAAATTAAGCTTTAGAAAAACCAGTGGTCAGGAATTCCTCAGTAAATGCACAAATGAGTACAAGTATTTCTCCTCTTTATGTCATAAAGAAAATTCTAAAAACAAACAAACAAACAAAAAGAAACCCAGATTTTATTTAGTTGAACTTTTCGGTAGATTAACAGTTTAAAAAAACAAAAAACAAACAAAAAAAACCCTAATTTTTCTTTTCTTTTTTTTGTTTCTAGGTTTGTTAGCTCATAAAGACATTAGCACCTCAAGAACGTTAGCTCTACCATCCAGTTTCCTTATTGGCACAATTCTATGGCTAAAAGCTCTTTACCATCATTAATGAAATTTACAGAGGCTTACATAGTTTTGCATCTCTGTACAGCTTTTACTGTAAAAGTTTAAGAAGATTAGCAACACTTTAAATTGGAGTTACCTGTTCAGTTAACTACGTGTGCTTGTTTGTCCTCTTTGCCACCCATACTCCTTTCTCTTTCTACTTTACTAATGTCTCATGGCTTCCCTTCTCTGGGCACACAGTCTGTCTGTGTACTTCGTTCTTTTATGGCAGGGCTAGCACTGAGCCTTCCTCTAATTAGATCAGGAATTATGGTATGGATTAGGTGAATGAGGGGCATGCCAGTTCTTCTGACCATGGTAGGTATTTCATGTCACTATTTCAAAGTTATGTGCTTAATGCCTTGCTCCCCCTCCTAGGTTTGCATTATAACACAGCTGCAGGAAGAGTGACAAACACTGTTAATCTCTTGTTTGCTGGCAGTCCATTACAAAGGGGTAAAGCAGGATTTTTTCTCCAGCGCTGTAAACACTCAAAATTCAGCATTGTCCATTACCTCTTAAACACAGCTGATAACAAGCATCATTAATTAAACTGTGGGAGTAAGTGGGGTTACATAAATTGAAATTAATAATCGGGTGCAAACAGAAATAGAATGCATGTTTCTGAATTGTTTCCTCAGAAACTCCCAAATGTAGCTACGTAGATTAAGAAGGTTTGGCTCCTGTTTCGCTTGTGATGTTTCCACCAATCCTAGGGATAGGTTTAGTCATGGAGTGCTCCTTTAATTTGTTTGCCACATTCTCACATTTTCTCTGAAAAAATGATCAAGTAGGCATTTAATTACTTTAAGAAAATAAATCACTTCCCATAGCTATTGTGCTGCTGCCAAGTCTGTTGCACATAAGCTGCAAAGAACATGAAACATTTCACCACTTGTACTTGAAATACTCACTGTGGAGTCAATTTGGAGCAGACGGTGGCAGGAAATGTTGACTCTAGGATGTAGCTGGGGGGGTGGTGGAAACCGTACGGCCTGTAAGAGCGAACTGACGGATATTTTTGTCTTGCTGAAGAATTATAAGCAACAAAGGAGGCTGATAGACGACTGTATACATAAGTTGTTCATTGTTAGCCATTATGTCACATCTAATTACATCATAAAAGCTGGATTCTGGTGTGTAATCACAAAACATCAGCAAGAAGTGGAGCATGATACAAATCAAGGCTGGTTTGTTGTGTTTAGTGTGACATGAAAAACCAGCAAGCTCTCTGAGGACTTCAGCATGCCTGAGTGAAGAAGCAGCAGCCTTTAGCACTGTTGTCGGGGAAAATCAAGTCATGGCATGCCCATATGCATCTGACAGTAGTCACAGACAGACTGTGGCATTAAAATGCTTTATAGGTAATAATCTTTATATATTTGAATAGATAATTCAATCAGTTCACAAATATTCTTCTAATCTGAACACAAATTTTACAGGTAAGCATAGGCAAGGACTCCCAGGAGTGATCGCTGGCACTGCAGGCAACTGAGTTCACTTTCATGCATAAATAATAGCCACACTGGGCCGTAATTCCACCTTTGGGAAAACACCAATCCACCTGATGAAGACTGATAATCAAAATCTGGTAGAATTCTCCGAAATTCCCAAAAGGTGACAGCAAATCCCCCGTGAACCAAATTGAGTGATGGGTTGGACAAACATCTGCCAAAAGCCACAGTTGAAATCCATATGGCTGGAAGTTAATTGGCCAGTGCAGGCCCGGGCTTGATGTGAGCTGGATACATAACAGCCTGTGTCGTTGGGCAAAGGTGGCTTGAGGTTTGAGGTCAACACTTGGTTTCATCTCGTACTGTTTCACATGGGCGTCCCAGAGCTTATCTGAGAGCGAGACAGAGAGGAAATCTGCGGCAAGATTTCCTGCAAATGGCATGTTAAATGTCTCATTAACGCCAGTGACCTCACCCTAATCTATCGCCCGTTTCCTTACGGGGAGAAGGATTGTAGTCTTTAGAAAGCCAGTAACTAAAAAGACATGGAGTGATTTTGATTATTTAAAGGTTAAACAATGTTTTTTTCAATTTTAGTCAATAATCTGACATAAGACAAGTGTGGCAGGATCTTTGGTGAGTTTGGCAGGTTTGCAGAAGTCTCACTAATAAAGAGTCACAGATTTCCCCCTCAGGTCCTTCCCATGTTGGAGAGGCTTGATTCATTAAGACAGCAGGTCTCTTGAGGGAAATCTCAGGGGTCTTCTAAGCATACAGTTGACTGGAATAACACACAAAAACACTCCAAAGAGGACGGAAAAAGCGCCTCGTGTTTCACTGGCGCAAAAGACTACAACAGGCATCATTTGCATGCTTTACTTTTCCTTTACATTTTTCACATACATTCAAAACAAATGAGTTTCCCCTGTCAACAAATTGCCATAAGCACTCCACTCCGCCAGCCAAGGGAATTTCCATTAAAGGCGCTTGAGTCAGAATCGGCGTACAAATAAATGACGAGCTCCTGGGAAATCACAGCAACAAGCAGATACATGTTAAAACACAGGAGAGGCTTCTCATTTGAGCTGGAGAGGGCTTCCCAAAATCCAGATGTGATGGAAGCACAGACGGGGCTCAGGCCTCCTCAACAGTAATGAAGCAATTAGACAGACAATTATGAACACCTGTGACGCTGATTGGCACCATGCGGCTCGGGCTCCTTCCGCGGCGCTAAAGACGCCCGAATGTTGCTAAAGTTAACCTCTAACGAGGCCTGTAATGATGACGAGGGCCAAAACCCACCACACTGATGCATGCACACGCACATAGGCACACACTCACAGGAGGTTCGCATTAGGAAGACAGGCTCATCCCACACAGGCGCTTGCGTCATGTATTATTGAAACCAGCTCTTGTATAAACACAACTCCAATAAATTGGGGTCTCAATTTTTCTGATTCATTAAGGTTAATGCAGTTTTAATTAGTGCTTGATTTGAAGCCTATTAGGTGCAATTTATAAGTCCTTTTCTGGGACCTGCAAAATGACGTTGCTTGGGATTAATACGATAAAAGGCACAAGTTGGAATTGTAGTCCCTCCTGGGTTAATGCGCAGACGCAGGGATTCCTCTCTTTTCACTGTAACGGATTGTTTATTTGCACAACTGCTTTCAGGCACATTAAAACAATCTAATGAATAGAGAGCTTTGGCTTCAGGGATTGCATCACCCGCTGGATGAACAAATGAAATGGTGGTTAGGCAGTGGCCTGATTAAAAGGATGCTCAGGAAATAGGTTGAAACAGGCTAATATAATAGGGCTTGCAACAGCTTTTCACCTATCAGAGCAACTGTTCAGCCCAATCCTGATTAAATCAGACTGATGATTATTTCAAATGCTATCATGAGAAGGTGGAACATAGGATAACATTTTGCTTGAATAATTAGAAGTGTCATTTTAAACAAGTAATTTTATTTTGCTAAAAGGAAGGTACTCTGAATTTGTCAGACAGTAGGGGAAGTCTACATATGATGTCATGCATGTGTCTCATGACACATGACAAGTGCATGGCATGAAATAAGACCCTGACAGAAAACAATGCATTATGTTATATTATATAGTATTTGATTACAAAAGATGATTATATAATCTTTTATATAATCTATTTAAATATAGTATTAAATGAATTTTATGAAGGTTAGAGAAGTATATGTGGTATGAAACAATATTATTATAGATCAAAATCTGATAAGGATAATTCATACAATAAGTTAAAAAAAAAAAGAAAACAACTCAAATGCTTTGTTTAGTTTAGTTATAAACAAATTATAAACACAATCCACACATGTAAAAGCAAAGATGTTGGTAGATCAATCAACTTTTTAATTGATGAAGTCATCCTTACCTAATCTGTAGTCCACATTTTCACATTGGTAATTTTATTGGCATAATCAGAAAATAATTTCTAAACTAAATAATCAGGAACATAATGACCTATATAAATCAATAAAGGGTTCCAGTATAGATCCTTGTGGAGTCACTAATTCATTATATGCTATTCTAGTGTCATCGACTTTAAAAGTCTTGTAATATTCAGGATATTTACTTATACTTGTGGAAACGAATACTTGTATGCAGGCTAATATATTTGCAGTGTCTGTTGTTAGATAAGCTGCTAAGAGTTCAAACTGATGCAAAACGATATTAATAAAAGCTTAAAATAACCTTCTGTGTGCTGTAACGTGTATTACACATGTGCTTTTCTCTTACGCTTTACTCACTTTTTCAGTTTTCATTTTAAACCTAAGATGCTATTCTATTTTTTTGGGTTACTCAAAGGTGTTGTTTTGACCTTTTCTTTTTATTGCTCACGGTCACATCTTCACAAACATACTGTATAGTCAGGTTCTGATTGCACATATAGTACATAATTGCTTTTCTTTTTAAGAAAATGTCTTTCTGTGATGTATAGAAGCTTTCTCAATGTTTCAACTGAAAAACAAAGTCATGACAGGGTTAAGGATTCCCAGGCTGTACCTTTAATTATTGAGCCTGGATGGAGGAGACATTAAATATAGCACAAAACAGTCTTTCAACATGAATATCTTTAATTCAGCTGGGCCACACAGGTGTTTTTAAAAGCATCTCTCTTTGCTTTCATACAATGTAAAACATCAAAACCAGAGCAAACAGTTAACAGCCCCCACAGCTTCACTGTGAGTGATAGTGAGACGGCTCTTGAAATGGTATCAGTGCAGTGGAGATGGCTGAAAATTACAGGAAGAGAGCGTAGAGCTGAACTGCTGACAGCAGGAGTCACAATACATTAGCAGATCCTCGAGCCGGCTGCTTGTTCGGCGAGACGATCCCTCTGTACTGACTCGAATTGTGAACACACATTGTTTGACGTTTTCATTGTTACATTTTCTTTCTTTCCTCCTTTTTTTTTTTCCACATGGGAGAAAATTGTGCCCCAACAAGGTTATCAAGCAGGTGGAACTCCTGCATTTGGCTTGCAGGTTGTGGTGGAGAGCTCTCAGTTTTGCATGTTTGGAAATTGCCACCAGAAGTGAATAAAATGGTCCCATCTGTAAACTCCAGCTTCGCGGGCCCACTTCAGAGACCTGAGATCAATTTTGGTGCATTTATTCTCTGAGAGAGGCACACAATGGGAGTTCGCTGAAGATCAGTTTTCAATTGGATAATAGGCTTGTGAAAAGAGGGGGATCTAGAGGACATTGCTTTCACACATTCTTATGGTTTCATATCTCTGTAACACGAACCATGTACTGCTTCAGTCTCAACACCTCTATAAGCCGTTTTTGTTCCCGAAATCAAATTCAATTTGCACCCGGGACGGTTATGAGCCGTACTACTATATTGTTAGACCACACTGAAGCTCTTCTTAATGAGATACTCAGTCATATAATCAAATCGAATCAAATTATGTCCCTGTTTTCTTTTAATTTTACAGCGCAGTGCATCAAAGATAAGTTCCAATCAAAGCAGAACTGTTTTGTATCTTCCGTCCATCCACTCATCCATCTATCTATCGGAGAGTGCAGCTAGCTGAGATCTAAAACATGCTGCTGACACTGTCCTCCTCCTCCCCCTCTCTCCTTTAACCCACTGCAGCCACTAGATGGGGTATGATAACCACAGAGAGGCTTTCCCAGTGGGATGCCTCCAGCTCTGATGGGTGCTGCCGCCGCTACTCCTGGCAGAGGCGAGGAGAGGAAATTGTCTGCCAAGTTTACCACAGATTCCTATCAACTTCTCATTAGTTTTTACTGTTTCTTTACAGCCCGCATAATTCTCAAACAGGATTTAATGTTTTTCTCATATGCTTAGGTACATATTAGACGTGGAAAGCAGCAGTAAAAGTTCAGCTGGAAAAGCATCCGCTGGTGCTGTTGCTCAGTTCAGCTCAGTTTCCAGTAGCTGTGCATTTTAATGGGCATAATGAATTATCTACATAGTTTTGCAATTTAGCGCTCCAGTTTTTGGCTTATTTTGTGTGTGTGTGTGTATGACTGATATTTTAAGCTTCAAGTTTTAGACAGTCTAAAGCAATAAATGGCACTAAATTACATGTTTCAGTAGATTTATGAAGGAAAGAAACCCAGCTCAAAATGACTTAATAAGCTTGATTCAGGAACTTCCTAACCAGGTGTGATCATTTACTTAAATGTACAACTTAGATGTGCTATAATTTAGGCTGAATCCTGTGCTCAGTTTTGGTCGGTGTGCACCTTTTATTTAATATACACATCACACAAACACACAGACGGGCTGCCGTGCCACAGCTCTCTACCTTGCCAGGATCATGACCTGATTCATGCACAGTGAAATCTATAGCAGGGGAATAAACCTTAAAAACCAACTTTGCATTTACTTTTTAAAACTTAAAAAAGTCAGCTATCTGTCATATGAAAACAAATTAAATCAAATGGATCAAAATGTGTATTTTAAACCCTGTTTTTTTGACGTTTATGACAATAACAATTAGTGCTATTCATCTGTTATGGTTAGCAATTTGTTCACCGACTGAACTGGGATGCTTGTCACACTTCTGGTCTACAGTGCAGCAGTCTGGGGCTCATAAACTCTGTTGGGCTCTCAGGGATATCCACTACAACAAGGACTTATTATTTTACTCATGATTGACTCCTGAGTTTTTGCTCCATTATCTCCAAACCTACAGTTTGTAAAAAAAGAAGAAAGAAAGGAACAAAAAAATGTAAAAAAAAATGCAAAAGAAAATAAATAAATGTAGTTGAATGCAGTTGATTATTACAGGCTCTCCCTCCTTTGCATTATTACACAGTCAGCGCCACGCTGCTAACAATCAGTAATGATTTGTTCAAAAGAAGAAGAAAAAGACTGGCTTACTCTGATCATAAATTGAAAGCATGCATGTTTTTAAAAACACCATCTCTCTTGAATTTCGTGCTGATGTACACTAATTTGTGCCTGCAGTCCTGAAAATGACTAAACAAATATTTTGGGGGTTAAAAAAAATCTCTCGTAATTGCATCTCGCTAGTGACTGTGAGGACGACTTTTAAAGGCTACTGTATTGGACTAGTGTGTGTGTGACAGAGAGGGAGAGATCGGTGAAGACTATAAACAGCAATCTTATTTTCTTGAGCTCTGTAAATCATTGCAGACAAATTGAAGCTATAATTTCTCTTGCCAGTCACCGGGCTTTGCAGAACTCTTGCAATACCTCTGATATTCTGCAAAAGTGTCTTTAAATCACTTTTTATATCCTATCGAGGAAAGCTTTGAACTATATATTCCTGAGCAGATAATTGTTTCACTGTCCCTACAGTTTTATTGAGATGTTACTGAAATCTGAAAACACTCACAGCGGCGCCTACAAGAATAATAACTCTGTGGTAGCCATATTCTAATGAGCTAAAGGGAACGTATTCTCCCTTATCTGCATTAATGCTTTAAATGGTTCACAGAGAGTTCATTCACATCAATGGACAAAATAGATTTATTTTACTTGGGGCACCTATGTCAACAGTAGTTACAGGAATTACTCTGGATGTGATCCCATTATAGGATGTCAAATATTTTGATGCCATTGGTAAATGGCAAAACGGTGTGGAGGACAACAACTGGATGGCAATTCTGCAATTCCTGGATCAGAATAAAAAATATGCAGCCCGTCTGCTCACCTCTGCAATCTCAGGACTCACCCCAGCCGGCAATGTAATACTGAACAATGAATTTTAAATAAAGTCAAACATTTGCTTCATGCTCTTCTACAGTTTAAACAAGACATTTCTGATGGAGACGTGTGGATTTATTGTAAGTAAGAGATATAAGAGATAACTTAATCCCCAATTGGATTGTAGACCCCACCTCCACTTCACGTGGCTCCACCCCGTCGCACCGCTTTCTTGACCTTTTGTCTCATTTCTCGGCGGGTAATGAATGCTTTCGGACTATTTCAGACGAAAAGATCTTGCACATAATCCAGAGCATTGGAATGTCATATCAGAAAATCACCCCATCAGCATGCTGGTGTTGAGAGCAAACACAGAGCGAGGCTGCGGCGCTCGCAGAACACTGGCGGACTAGGTCGTCTGGGTGTCAATATAATAGACTGGCTTATGATGTGTAAATAACACACCACTTAATGGTCCTCTCCCACTCTGTCAGAGCATTTTGAATCACATGGAGGGCAGCGGCTTGCTCTCCACAGGGTCTCTTCATCCACTACTCATTCAGCTCGCCTCTTTCATCCACAGAATTTTACAACTGCTCTGAGAGATTAAAATGACACCCATTATGTGAGTTTACAGTAATATTACAAGATCCGCTGAGAGGACATGTCTGTTAATTTTGTTAGGGGAACTGTGGTGAAATATGCTTATTTGTAGCATAAGTGCAAAATCCAAAATGTCATTCTCTCTACTGCGTGTGTTTCCAGCGCCTTTAGCTATAACCTGTTTTTAATTTTCCTTCCACTCATTTTCCCAAGCAAAAGTATTTAAAATTTCAAATATCAGACGTCTCAAGTAAAAGGAAAAAAGTTGACTAAGCTTAAGCTGCTGCCTCAATATATACAATAAACAAAGATATGCTACTTTCTACAACAAATGTGCATTTTATGGCATTCTGAACCTCTAATTAATTTTTTTTAAGCAGAAACCTTTTATATGTGTATTTATGCCTAAATAACAACCTTTTACAATTGAATGTAAGTTCCTTAACTGAATAAATTTAACTAATTTTTCTCATACACATTATTTAAGTTTTTATTTTTAACATTGAATTCTGTTTACATGTTTGAACTTTTATTTAAATGTTTCAAATGCACTTATTGTGTTTGCATTAGGTGTATTTTGGATTATTCACTCTAATTCTAAGATGCAGGTAAACTAGAATACTTTTTAATATTCACTCCTCTTCACTTTCTTCTATACTCTATAAATGTGTTTAAATAAATTCTTACCTCCCAAATGTAAAATATTTAAATCCAGCATTTACTAAACATTACAATTAATTCAGCAAGATGAATGAGTGCATGCAGGGTAGAAGACACATTATTTCAAAAAGTGCTTAGAAAACAAATACACCCCAGAGACATTATGTGACACATAGGCTAATATTTTTGTGATTTAATAATTAAATAGACACCTTCTTTTTGTAAGTGTTTGATGTTGGGTGTCCTTACAATGGTGGAAAACACCATGACATTTATTACAATAGCCTTGAAATTACTAGACTGAGTCAATGACACACTCGCACCGTGTATTTGCTTTATTTGTTTACAAATTTGAACATATTTGACATTAATACAATGGAATGCTTTCTGTGTTAATTTCACACCCTGCGCCGCACAAATGAGCTGCAGCTCTCTGTAGTTAAAAGTTAGAGGAGGTCCTGTGTGCTGATACCAAAATAAAAGAAGTGCGACTACTGCTTTACAAATACACACACACACACACGCTCAAAGTAATGTGACGGTAGTGCTGTGTAAACACACACAGGTAAATACGGGTCTTAAGTCAGTTGTGTAATCTGTAGTCACTTGGATAACAAGTTCCAAGATGACAAGTCATTCACACCTGCTGATGACATACCTCAGGTGTCATTACTGGTCCTTCCCTTAAAGACCTGCTGCTCATATGATACTCTCCCACTGCTGTAATAAATAGATATGACCTCAGTAAACGGATCACTCATGAGCCGTCTTTGATTTGGTCACTTTTTCCATCAGACCCAGGGGACTAGCAGCAGTTCCCACATCCACTGACCTTGGAGTCTCTTTAGAGCCCTTTCCAAACCCGCTACTCAAGGTTGCATCCAATCTGTCTGTAGTTTTCTACATTAGCAAACCTCAGCCCTCCTTCAACCTGGAGCCCCTCTTGAAAACTAACACCTGAGTGCAAGGGCCATGGTGAGAGGTGACATGGGAGTGCGGGTTGAGGTGGGTCAGATAGAGCGATCAAAAACAAAACGATGGGATAAAAAATATGATTTTACCTCCCCCATAATCCCGGGCTTCCAAGAATGACCTTTGATCTCGCAGCATGTGTGGTATGCTGAGCCGCCTGCTCGTGCTGCATGCCGCTCTGATCCTGGGAAGCAATCACCGAGCGCACCGCTATCAGAAAGGCTGCTGGGGGAAACACTCTAAGCCCGAGTCTGGAGGTGAGCGCCGAGCAAAAAGCAAATGTGCAGGGATGGAAAAAATAACCGAGTGCAGCCAACCACATAGAAGCCTGATGGGCCAGAGCACTGCATGATAAAGGTAAAGTGGATATTGTATCTACAACACAGCCTGGGGCTGAGTGTGATTCAACAGCAAACAAAAATGGAATGATCTTAACTGGTGAATTGCCTGCTAAAAGAAAAGATTTCCCCACTTTAAGAACTGTATTAATGTATTAGTTTGCATAAATAAAATTACAATCCCGAGTTTTTTTACTTAGAAAACAAATTCTTCTTCAGTTTATTATGACTGCTGCGGCTGAAATAATAATACATTCAAAATCTCCTTTTTTAAAATATACATTTCTGACTCATTAACACCAAGATATTTTTCATCAGTGTTTTGTGTCTTTTCAAAGGTGTCAAGTCCAACCAGCAAATCTGAAATCACTGCTTTACAAGCTCCATTTGAATGCCTTAGGCACAGCAAATTCTCCGCATGTGCATTTATTTGATTGTTTAAGAGCGATTTCCGGAAACCAAGTTTTGGACGAGGCAGGAGCTGCCTTGTAACAATTATGGGGTTAAATGGCAGTTGGCCACACAGGAGGGCATATGCCTGCTGGCAGCCTCTTCCTGCTATGGATGGGTCAAAGGTCATAGACTTTTCAGGAAAAGTCCATTTCTCAAGCACCCTGAAACAGGTGGAGGCCCAGACAGCCCTGTTTACTCAAACAGCAAAAGGAAAACTGGAGAAAATGGAAAGATTCAACCAACGTTTGGACTCAGACATTTACTGTGGCTCGTTTTGGTCATGTTTATGCTGCATTGTGGCTGACGCAAGATTCATTAATATCTTTTTAAAAAATTCGGTGAGCTCAGAAACGGGTCTTTTCAAGGCTCGCTAAAGAAGCTGTTTCTTCTGTGTTCATACTTTAGAGCAACTCTGACTGAATAAGAAGTGCGGAAAAAGGAGATTTAATTGTGAGAATTCAAGGAGCAGCATTGGTGCTACAATAAGTGTGGCGGCCTGTGACAGTTTCAAAAAATATAATAATGGCACTTGTGTTTTTACAACTGCATCACTTGATCTTCAATCAGTGGGAAAGGGTTAATACACTGAATTAAAAGAAAAAAAGGGCAAAAGGCAACTCGGCCGAACTCGACCCCTCAGTGCTCTCACTATTTGGATTGGTTAAATCGCCGGGACCTGGAGCTGAACCCATCAGGAAGGGCTTAAGTGTTTAGGATTAGGGATCTAAAAGGCATTTGGAGGCCCTGAATCAAACCCGCAGGACCGGGGCGGAGGACAGCCCTGGTGTTTGGCCTGCGCTGTAATCAAACAGGGGGAGGTAGGACCTTAGCACACCTGCAGGAAGGGCCCACAGCAAAGAAAAACGTCCCAGCGAGAAGGGCAGGCGAAGTAGCGGGGCTTTTTTCTGTGGCTGCAGAGTGACAACAGCTGGGGTGTTGTACGGTGGTGTGGCCCAAGGGCAAGGTCAGCCCGGCAGACTGAGGGGGGAACAGCAGGAGGATTGTTTTCACTCGGGTAGTGAAAACAGCAACCGTGAAGCTCCTGAATGTGCCAGCTGTGGTTGTGGATTTCTAGTCCACAGCCTGACCCCATATTAACACTATGATGGGAAGCTGGATTGCTAATGACCAGTGGCCTCTGGCCTCACCTGAGCTCCTCCCACGCAGCAGCAGCTAGATCTCTGGACACACAGTGAGTGCACGTAAGGAAATCCTAACCGCTTGGATTCTTAAATTAGACGCCTATTAAATGTTTATTACTTTTAATTTAATAATTCCATGTTCTCTAACTAGAAACCGACATAAACTACCTGAATAATAATGAGATAAAAAATTATTTTTACGTTTTAAAAATTCAGGTTAAAAAAAAGTGATTTAATTTATACGGCATGTCTGGGATAGGTTGGTGTATGGTTGCAGCACACAGACGGTCAACCTGAATCCATCCATGAAAGCGTCAGGATTCACACATGTCCTCGGGCTTAATTGGGCTGGACAGTTAACATCAAAGAAGCTGGGCTTTATATGTAATCTGTTCGCTCCTCTGCCACATTCTCGTGCTGGCACTTTTTTTTTTTTTATATGTTCAAACGTTGTAATGAAGGTCATTCTCCATCAATTCACTTTGATCTAAAAATGACAAAAAATTTAGCATTTTAATAAAAATTCCCTCATTCCGTCTTTCACCGCTCAGTTTTGCCGTCGCCTTACACCCTCTTTTTCTCACTTTTTCATTTTCACCCCCCCTGCCTTCTCGTCTTTATTTTTCCTCTTTCATCGTGTGTGTGTGTGAAAACAACTCGGCTTATATAAGGCAGGTAAATGAGACTATTCTGAAAGAAAAAAAAAGGATGACAATAAAAATACACCCTGTCTCATAATCGAGCCTCAGACATGTCCTAACACCTGCAATAGCTTTATAATTAAGCTGTGTGAAAGTACCTTGCTTTATAATGATTAGTTACTTTTATAGGCAGTATAGAGTCAATTATGTGTAAACTATAAAACATTTTTTGTGGCAATAAAATTCCTCTCTGTGGAAATTCCCTCATAGCAGGCTAAAGATTATCATTTAACCTCTTAAATTGAAGGGAGGTTTGTTGACTTTGTTTATTGCCACGCCAATCTGAATCAGTGGAAAAATGACTGTAATAGTCCCCTGGAATTCTCCTATAAAAGAAAAAAATAACCGATTTGCTTTGAAAGAAAGTTGCACACCATGGCACGCTCAGACACCATCTTTTGCAGCTGTGTGTTTCTATCAGTCGGTTATAATGAGAAATCAACTGTCTTGCAGATCAGCTGCTGAAATGCTGTAACGAGCCGTGAGTGCTAATACTTGAGGATCAGTTGCACTGGATGAGGCGGCTTTATCCAGTTATTAGGGTAATGTAATGGAGTCTCCTAATCCAAACCCACCAAACCCTTCCACCGTAGGGGGCACAATAGTGAGGCAACACGTTATTCCAGCACAAAGCTGACTTCCCCGCTAATATAGCAGGACACTGCGGCTCACGGCCTGTTCAAACAAGTCCTTCACAGTATCTCCCATAAAATGATTTTCTCCCTTCTTTCTCTCGCGCTCTCTCCCCCTTTCCTGGGCTAACTCGCTCCCCTCCAACAAACGCTCTGCTGGCAAGGCATATTCTACGCTCTTTAATGCCAAATTAAACCCCAACTCTTTTATTTTAAATGAGAAAAGGCAAAAGAGAGTGCTGACAATCTTGATTAGGCCAAAGAGAAGGAGGGGAGAGAAGAGGAGCAAAAATTAAACGGTATTAAAAAATATAGAACATTACATTAATGCCGTCCGGCACAATTGGTGCTAATTGGCAGATAATCCAGGAGCTCTGGGCTGCCTAATGCTGGGCTGAGTATAGGAACAAACTGGGCCTCTTGTCCTCTCCCACCACAGAGTCCTACAAGCCATGGGATGGGGTCAGAGCGTGGTGGAGGAGGAGGGATTAGCACTGGCATTGTTGGCTCTTTCCACTGGAACATGACCTTGACGAGAGTTTAGTCCCCCCCCCCCCCTTCTTCCCAATATTCCAGCAACATGAACTTTAATAGAAGCCTGACATTCCAACACCTTTGAATGTGAACCCACTTAGGAAAGCCCTCACATACTGTATTTACACAACCCCACACTATAACGAGCGTCTCAAATTAGGATTATGTATGGATTCTAAAAGAGTAAAAGGGCATACATAATTTATGCACAAACACAAGCTGATAAAAAACAGAATCTGGTCAAAATTGAATGAAAACAGTTTATCCTGGATGCTGCAAGTATTAGATCAACAGTTTTAATAACGCGCTGGGCTCTGAAACAGCTGCTCCGTCTATAACAATAAAGTTAAAGTGTGCCAAAACGAGAGTGGTGATCCAAAGTGCTGTGGGAAAGCCAGTAAATGTTATGTGTTTTGAAAATGGTTCCGATAATCTTTATCCTAATCCCTTAATTGGGAGTCAATGTGGGTCTCCGGTGAACATACAAAGCCGCTGGCTGGAGGAAAATCAGGACGGAGAAAAGCTCTTAAAGGGGACCATCTACACCTGGGCGATGAGCGTGCTTTTCACTACTCCGAGGAGGCTTTCAAGCAAGTCCTTGGCTGTGAAAGTTCCCATGTTAAAAGCACTACCTATTAAGGTACATCCGAAAGAGATGTATTTCCGCACAGTGTTTGAAGATTTCCCATTTGCATGAAAAAAAAGTTCCCCTGTAAAACTGTAACTTGTGAACTGATCAAAAGCCAGAGGCCGTTCTCGAGTTGAATGGCTTTCCCCCTTTGACACGAAAGAGGCTCTCTTGAGGCGCCTTCACGGCGGTGGCCTTGGAGGTTAGGAAAATGTAGCCCTTCAGACCATACGGGACTATTCTCTGGAGTCTGGACAACACTTGAGTCTGAAGCAGAAGAAAAGAGCCGGTTTGCCGCTGTGGATCAGTACTTCAACAGGCCTCGCTAACATTCCATAAGAGGGCTTTTACTATTCCTATGCCCGGCCTTTCATGTTGAGAGACGTGTGTGTGTGTGTGACTGTGTGTGTCTGTGCACTTAGGTACGCATGTGTATAGCTGTGCTGCTATTAACATGCTAATATTATTTCAAACATACAAAAAAAAACTTGTTTTAACTATAAACTATAAAAGTGATCATGTAAAAAAAATATTTTCCTAAGTGTTCTGAAACATGCACAAAATAAAATGTCTTCATAAGGGCTGGCCACATCCACACACACACATACACACACATCTGTGGCTGAATGTACATGGGTGCAATCCTCTCTTACAAACATCTTCAAAGTGGAAAGTAGAGTGATAGTAAGCTAGAGCATCTGGACCATTTGTTATTGTTTCCAGGTCTACCGAATGTGTTTTGACTGGATGCTCTGCTTGAGAGGAGAGCTGCGGAGCTGCGTAACGACCGAGCGAAGGTCTCAGACCAATAAAGTGTCCCCCGAGCAGCGAACACGCCGCTCCAGATTGATGAGCCCGTGAAGCTCAGGCCAGCCCGGCATCAACGCAGAGATCCTTTCTGCTTCCCTCCATCTTTCTCCCACTCTGTGACTCAGCTGGTTTCACTTAGAGAACACGGAGAGAGCGGGTCACGGGGTCATACCATGACCTCATCAAATTAGCCCCAACTGAGTGAGGTGTTTAGCACGAGTTAAAACAAGTAATCTGAAGGGCATTAAATGCAAATGCGACGACCATATGCCCACTTCAAACACGATAGCTCCTATCCAGCCACGTCCCCCCCGTGCCCTCTCACATACACACAGCAGAGCCATTCACATGTCTCACTGAGTGGGGGGCTGTTAAGATGACAATGGGGTTCTGTCATGCCGACCAGGTGCAAAACATTTCAACTGCTGGCCAAGTTCTGGCCTGTTAGATATCTGTTAAAAAGAACATTTGCAATGAAGAGCCTGCAACTGAATTACCCTTTGAAAGAAGATATCGCTCACATGTATGTATTATCTGCATCGATATCACATTTCATCCTGGCCTTAAACTTGGAATATGGAAATAAAGGCAGAGGTGCTTACAAAGGTTATACAGCAGTTCAGGGAGAAGTAGAAAAAAAGAGGAGCCAAAACAGCAGGGTAATACCTCTGCTGTGCTTCATAAACGCTACACCATGTGCCCCTGTTAGTGGGAGTGAGGGCCTGGTCAGGCTGTGGAGATTATGGGCAAAGACTGATTTTGCCCCCTCGGGCGGTGGCCAGGCTGGGAACATGTGGCAGCTCATATGTGCTAATAAGCACCTGTGGAGAAGGAGGAGAGGGAGCTGAAAACCCCCGCCGGGCTCTACAGCCGTGCCACCTGCACAGACCTCCGCTGTGCCTCTGAATCAGTGAGGCTGGGAAATCTGATGAACATAACTACCACTGAGACACAGCAAAGGAAAACTGCAAAGTAAGACATCTTTAGTGCTTGTTTTGTGCCTGAGATCACTCGAGCAAACACAGACGTTCGGGCAGTGCTGTACTTTTCTTTTCCCTTTTGTTTTTGACTTTCTACAGATGGCATTATTTTCTTTTATCTCCTTCTTGTTTATCCCTACAAGGTCTTTCCTTGTTTAGTGCAAAACAAACACGTTGCTGCAGTAAATGCAAAATCCACCTCTTCCTGTGCAACAGTCTCAGGAAATGTCACACTAAGGGATTTAAATAAAGTAGTCAGTGCTTGTAATGTCGATTGAATTTACAAAACTCTCAATGATGTAAAATAGCTCTTCAGAAATGTGTCATGAGTAGCACATTCAGGCCTGCGGAGACTTGTATAAGAGTCCCGCTTGTTCCAAGTCGATAGTGTGTGTGTGTGTGCGTGTGTGTGTGTGTGTGTGTGAGAGAGAGAGAGAGCACGCGCAGGCCACGCATTTTCAGCCTTCATCTCATTCAAAACGGCGCACAGCTGCTTACGAGGAATGTGAGAGCAAAAAGAAGACATTGTGGGAGAGCACCCTCCTGTCAATCAAAAGAAGTCTTATTAAATTTGTTTAAGCTGTGAAAGCATTTTGCAGAGAAGAAACAATGTTCTTCATGTGTTCCTTATGACCACCGGTTCCCCTCTACTCCAATCAGACAAATTTTTGTACAAATTAACAGTGAGAAAAAGTATTGGATTTATTTTTTTCACTAAAAAAGAAAAAAAAAGGAATAGAGAGAGAAAGAGAACATCACTACTCCCAAATCCACATGAATAGATTCTTTCTTTTTTCAGCTAACGGATAAATAGAAATCAGCGCACAGGAAAGTTTTGCACGAGGTTAAGTTCATACCTGACAACGAGTACAAATGAGTTTTTCATATCTGTCAGTAATGTATCTTAGCGGCACATGCTTGCACGTGTGAGAAACGGGCAAATACCTAAATGTCGACTTAAAGAATCAGCCATCGGTGTCTCCGGTTTACGTCTCTTGCTTGCTTGTTCTCCCATCCAAGCGCTCCGTAAACCACATTAAAACCTGCCACTTTTTTTTTCTTTTTTAAGAAAATATGCATCTCTGTAATCTTTAGAAATCTGCTTTGAGCCATGAGTGATGTACTTATGCATTTTTCAATGACCAAATGTAGAGAGTTTATCAGCCTCTGGTGATTTATGGGATTTCATATTTTGCACATCTGGATCTCATATACACAGGAATATTTAAGACACCACTTTACTACACTCTGCATACTTCGTTGACAATCGGGCTATATCACCCCGAATATCCTCCTCTTTATGAGTCAGGAGGCAAATGCCAGAAGGAGCCAAAGCTCACCAACACAAAGCAACAATTTACTGTAATTCAGCCCAAACACACTGAAGTGACTCATCAAGCAAGCTCGGCCCCTCATGATGGGCTAGTGGAAAAAAATTAATTTATGTTTAATATTTGAGGAACATTTAGACATAAACTATAACGACGCTTCAAATAAACTTAGCCAATTCTTGTTATTCTCAAAGTTTTGTTGAAACATTACTAATAAAATTTCCAATTTGAGTTTTAATTGAACGCAGCATTCGAGAGCGAAGCTGATTTTAATTTCTTCCCCAGTTATGGATGTTTGAGGAAATTAGCCTGTGTCAGCACAAGAGTTATCAAGCACATTGGAAGATACCGCACATTTGAGCTGATGTCTCTGAGCTCTTAACTTCCAAAGTGCGAGTCGAAAACACTGCAAATATACGCGCGTCATTAATGGAATGAATTCACATCATCAGCAAATTACATAGTTTAGTTATTCTGCATGATTCTTTTAAGGAACCATAAACTTAACAATTTATCTAATAATTTATAGTCACTCCAGCCCGTTTCCTCGCTCGTATTTTATTGCTGACTTTGTCAAACATAAATTGTTCTTGCTGGCTTGACGTAAAAACTGCTGCAAAGCATCTGCGTTCTGCACCTGAGAGATACTAATGCAATTAACTGCATGAACAAATTTTACCTTTCAACAGACACGCTCGGAAAACATATGATAATAATTCAGTGCAACCCTGAAACAAAGCACTACAAACCGGTATCTTTGATATTTGTATCATTTTGTTTTCTTATTAAATTGGCTCATAATGCAGTGCTGAAACCTCAGGTGAGAATGTGTATCTTTGTTCTCACAAATTACAAACTATTAAACAGTCATCTCAGAGTAATTGTGAAGTTTCCAGTCTAAGCAACCACTAAGAGCCAAAATATTCCCCCCGAGCCACCATTCAGTAACATTTCTCTACATCTTTCATTAGCTCAACAAAAGAACCAAGTTTACAAGATGCTGGTGTATTTCTGTGAGAACCACAGAGTTAAATACTGTGGACTGTATTTGCAGTTGGCTTTAAATGAAAATAAGCTCCACACATCTTAAATCCCTTCTCTGAGACCCTGTGGGCTTTTGCCCCTTGAAGGAGCAGAAGTCTTTGATAATGACTAGATGTTTTAAACTAGTGACACCGCCCCCCCCCCCCCCCCCCCCCCCCAACCCCACCCTAAACTTCTAATAAATAGCTTCAAAAGTAAGCTATTTGAGCAAAGGAAGCATTGCAAGAGCATGAGATCAACCCCTGGATTATTCTTCCATACGCTGAAAAGCAGCCCTCTCCAGCTCTTGGCCCGGGTATAATACCCATTGGTTGCCAGAAGGAACACTATTCGGATTAAGTGGTGCCCCTTTCACATAAGCAACAAGTGACAAAGAAGGAGATTGGGCAACTAACCTGCTGTTTAGATAAATAAAGGTACTCTATCAGCTCTAATAATTGCTAACCCCCTCTCCTCTTGCCCCATTGTCCACCGACAAGTGCTGCTTGGCCTCCTTCTAATTGCTGACAGATTTGATTTTTCAGCGACAGCAGGAGTTCTGTTTGTGGCCTTTGCAACGAATAATTACTCTTTCGCTGTCTTCCCACCACAACCACCTATTTCTGTCCCGCTTTTACTAAATCCTCCTCCTTCCTTTGCCTCTTTCTGAGGTAAATTTCCCGCTTCTATCTGAATAACGTTCAATTAGATTTAAAGACGTTTTCACTAAGTAATAATAATTAACCCAGCAATACTGATTAGCCATCCAGATCTCTATTAACACAAGGAACCCTTACACAGGAAGGGCAAAATGTAACCTTCATGGACGTGTTTGAGGGGGTCACAAAGGTTTGGCAATCAGCGCTTTGATATGTGAGTTTATTCAAAGACTCAAAGGGACCGACCTCTCAGCAAAACTATGAATGCATTAGGTAAAAACTGCAAAAATATTTGTAATATTGCATGTAACAGTTTAAAAAGTTACTGTATATGTAACACAACCAAACTACACGGACAAAGCAAAAGGTTGAAACTTTTTAACAGCTCTTCTTGTGAAGTTTAAGAAATGCACACCCTTTTTATCCGCACAGCAGTCCTGATAGTAAATAAATCACCATTGTTATCTAGAATGGAAGCTCCCAAAATTGCGCATTCATTAACAAAATTTATTGTACGTGTAAAACGTGTGTAAAAACCCGCAGCTGAAAAAGACTCGAATGAATCTTTTTTTGTCACAAATAGTAACAACTCTGATTAAGTTTGAAAATGATACTGTAACCTTTGGCTTTAGCCAAAACAACACTTTGTCTAACAGCTAGAAATGTTTCTGTGCCTGCTGCTCTCTTAACAAGTGTTGCCTTCTCTCCTCTGGCCTGCAGCTCTGCGTGTAACAAGCGCTACTACCCCATGGGAGAGCTAGAGGGCTCACTCCACAAGCAGCGGAGCCCAGGAGAGCCTTCACAATCACCCTCGCAACATTTAAAAGCTAATTATCCCAGGAACAAAAGTGCACTTCATTTTCACTTAACACAATTAGTCATAAACTGCGTTTCGGAGTTCTAAATCTACACAGGCTCCTATTCTTCTGCCAATTATTCATAGTTTCATGTTCATATCACATTCAGAGTTTCAAAGCAAACATATTTTCAGTGCTGGTGTCTGTGTTAATCATCCCACCCACACATTTCATGGATTAGTCATTCACATTGCATGAAATATGAACCGGAGTGCATCTCTGCCAACTATATACGTACATATTATCCAGAATATTTCTATTGGGGAGTTTGAAAGGGTTAGGTAGACACTATATATACACTGACAGAGAGAGAATCAATGATTCCTAATCCACTCAACAAGCAGCCGAGATAATTATGCATTTCATAAATGATTAGCAAAATACAGGAATATTTAATCCCCCTTTGCATTGATGTTCTTTAAACA